>NW_016819410.1:983108-996587 GCF_001698545.2 Rhinopithecus bieti | reverse complement strand
AGTCTCACTCTGCCACCCAGGCTGGAGTGCAGTGGTGTGGTGTGATCTCAGCTCACTGCAACCTCCGCCTCCTGGATTCAAGTGATTCTCGTGCCTCAGCCTCCTGAGTAGTTGGGGCTACAGGCACTCAGCACCATGCCCAGCTGATTTTTTTTTTTTTTTTTTTTTTTAGTAGAGCCTATAAAACAATAACACAATAAAAAAAGGTATTCAGGCAATCAGGCAACAACTAGCATGATAAATAAAACAATACCTCACACATCAATACTAACATTAAATGTAAATGGCCTAAATGCTCCACTTAAAAGATACAGAATGGGTTAAAATCCACAAACCAAGTATCTGCTGTCTTCAAGAGACTCAAGTAACACATAAGGGCTCAAATAAACTTAAGGTAAAAAGGTGAAAAAAGATATTCCATGCAAATGGATACCAAAATCCAGCAAGAGTAGCTATTCTTATATCAGACAAAACAGACTTTAAAGCAACAGCAGTTAAAAATGACCAAGAGGGACATTATATAATAATAAAAGGACTAGTCTAACAGGAAAATATCACAATCCTAAATATATATGCACCTAAAGCTGGAGCTCCCAAATTTGTAAAACAATTACTACTGGACCTAAGAAATGGCATAGATGTCAACACAATAATAGTGGGGGACTTCAATAGTCCACAGACAGCACTGGACAGATCACCAAGACAGAAAGTCAATGAAGAAACAATGGAGTTAAACTATACCCTACAACAAATGGACTTAACAGATATTTACAGAACATTCTACTCAACAACTGCAGAATACACATTTTTTTCATCAGCACATGAAACATTCTCCAAGATAGATCATATGATAGGCCACAAAACAAGTCTCAATAAATTTAAGAAAATAAAAAATATATCAAGTACCCTCTCTGACCACAGTGGATTAAAACTGGAAATTAACTCCAAAATGAACACTTAAAACTTAAAACTATACAAATACATGGAAATTAAATAATCTGCTCTTGAAATATCTTTAGGTCAACAATGAAATCAATATGGAAATTTAAAAATTCTTTGAACTGAATGATAGTAGTGACATAGCTTATCAAAACCTCTGGGATACAGCAAAAGTGATGCTAAGAGGAAAGTTCATAACATTAAAGGAATACATCAAAAAGTCTGATAAAGCATAAATACACAATCTGAGGTCACACTTCAAGGAACTAGAGAAACAAGAACAAACCAAATCCAAACCCAGCAGAAGAAAAGAAATAACAGATCAGAGCAGAACTAAATGAAACTGAAACAAACAAACAAAAAATGTACACAAGATAAATAAAGCAAAAAGCTGGTTCTTTGAAAGGATAAACAAAATTGATAGCGCATTAGAGAGATTAAGAAAAGAAGAAAGGAGATCCAAACAAACTCAATTAGAAATGAAATGGGAGATACTATAACTGATATCACAGAAATACAAAAGATCATTCAAGTCTACTATGAACACTTTAATGTACACAACCCAGAAAATCTAGAGATGGATAAATTATTGGAAATATATGGCCCTCCTAGATTAAATCAGGAAGAAATAGGAACTCTGAACAGACCAATAAAAAGTGGCTAGATTGAAACAGCAATTTTTAAAAAATTGCCAAGAAAAAAAGTTCAGGACCAGGTGGATTCACAGCTGAATTCTACCAGACATTCGAAGAAGAATTGGTACCAATCTTACTGAAACTATTCCAAAAAAAGGAATCCTCCTGAAATCATTCTATGAAGCCAGTATTTACCCTAATACCAAAACCAAAAGAGGACATAACAAAAAAGAAAACTACAGACCAATATTCTTGAGGCAAATAGATGTAAAAATTCTCAACAAAATAGTAGCTAACTGAATCCAACAGCATATCAAAAAGATAGTCCACCATGTTCAAGTAGGTTTCATACTAGGGATGCAGAGATGCTTTAACACATGCAAGTCAATGAATGTGATACCTCACATAAACAGAATTAAAAACAAAAATCACACAATAATCTCAATAGATGCAGAAAAGGCATTTGACAAAATCCAGCATCCTTTATGATTAAAACCCTCAGCAGGGCTGGGTGCAATGGCTCACACCTGTAATCACAGTACTTTGGGAAGCCAAGGTAGTGGATCACCTGAGGTCAGGAGTTCAAGACCAGCCTGGCCAACATGCTGAAATCCTTCCTATACTAAAATTGCAAAAATTAGCTGGGCATGGTGGTGGGCATCTGTAATCCCAGCTTCTCAGGAGGCTGAGGCAGAAGAATCACTTGAGCCTAGGAGACAGAGGTTGCAGTGAACTGAGATCACTTCCCCTGCACATCAGCCTGGGTGACAGAGTGAGACTCCATCTCAAAAAATAAACAAAGCCTTCAGCAAAATTGGCATAGAAGGGACATACCTCAAGGTAATAAAAGCCATATATGACAGACCCACAGCTAACATCATAATGAATGGGAAAAAGTTGAAAGCATTCCTCCTGAGAATGTGAAAGTGGGCATCCTTTCACATCCTTTCAGTACTGGTCCTGAACTTTTTTTCTTGGCAATTTTTTAAAAATTGCTGTTTCAATCTAGCCACTTGTTATTGGTCTGTTCAGAGTTCCTATTTCTTCCTGATTTAATCTAGGAGGGCCATATATTTCCAATAATTTATCCATCTCTAGATAAGGATGCCCACTTTCACCACTGCTGTTCAACACAGTACCGGAAGTCATAGCCAGAGCAATCAGACCAGAGAACGAAAGAAAGGTCATCCAAATAAGTAAAAAAGAAGTCAAACTGTTGCTGATCACCAATGATACGATCATATACTTTAACCCTGAAGGCTCATCCAAAATCCTCCTAGATCTGATCAATGAATTCAGTAAAGTTTCAGGATACAAAATCAATGTACACAAATCAGTAGCACTGCTATACGCCAACAGTGACCAAGCTGAGAATCAAATCAAGAACTCAATCCCCTTCACAACAGCTGCAAAAAATAAAATACTTAGGAATATACCTAACCAAGGAGGTGAAAGGCCTCTACAAGAAAAAACTACAAAACACTGCTGAAATAAATCATAGATGACACAAATGGAAACACATCTCATGCTCATGGATAGGTAAAATCAGTATTGTAAAACTGACCATACTACCAAAAGCAATCTATGGATTTGATGTAATTCCCATCAAAATACCATCATTCTTCACAGAACTAGAAAAAAAATCCTGAAATTTATATGGAACCAAAAAAAGAGCCCACATAGCCAAAACAAGACTAAGCAAAAAGAACAAATCTGGGAGAATCACATTACCCAACTTCAAATTATACCACAAGGCTATAGTTGCCAAAACAGCATGGTAGTGATATAAAAATAGGCACACAGACCAATGGAACAGAATAAAGATCCCAGAAATAAAGCCAAATACTTACAGCCAACTGATCTTCAGCAAAGCAAACAAAAACATGAAGTGGGGAAAGGACACCCTATTCAACAAATGATGCTGGGATAATTGGCAAGCCACGTGTAGAAGAATGAAACTGGATCCTCATCTCTCACCTTATACAAAAATCAACTCAAGATGGATCAAAGACTTAAATCTAAGACCTGAAACCCTAAAATTCTAGAAGATAACTTTGCAAAAACTCTTCTAAACATTGGCTTAGGCAAAGAGTTCATGATCAAAACCCCAAAACAAATGCAACAAAAACAGAAATAAATAGATGGGACCTAATTAAACTAAAAAGTTTCTCTACAGCAAAAGACATAATCAGTAAAGTAAATAGACAACCCACCAAGAGGGAGAAAATTTCACAATCTATGCATCCAACAAAAACTAATATTTAGAATCTGCAAGGAACTCAAATCAGCAAGAAAAAACAAATAATCCCTTCAAAAAGTGGGCAAAGCACATGAACAGACAATTCTCAAAAGAAGATATGCAAATGTCCAACAAACATATGAAAAAATGTTCAACATCACTAGTTATCAGGTAAATGTAAATCAAAACCACAATAAGATACCACTTTACTCCTGCAAGAATGGCCATAATAAAAAAATGACAGATGTTGGTGTGGATGTGGTGAAAAGGGAACACTTTTACACTGCTGGTGGGAATGTAAAGTAGTACAATCACTATGGAAAACAGTTTGGAGATTCCTTGAAGAACTAAAAGAAGTACCATTTGATTCAGCAATCTCACTACTGAGTGTCTACCCAGAGAAAAGAAGTCACTGTATGAAAAAAAAAAAGCCTTGCACACACATTTTATAGCAATACAATTCCAAAAATATAGAAGTAGTCTAAATGCCCATCAACCAACGAGTGGATAAAGAAAATGTCATATGCATATTATTCATTTATATATATTTATATAAATACACTACATAATATATAAATAGATATATAAATAATTATTATATATAACATATAAATATAATAAATATATATACATAAATTATATATATATACACACACCATGGAATACTACTCAACCATAAATAGGAATGACAAAATGGCATTTGCAGCAACCTGAATACCACTATTCTAAGTGAAGTAACTCAGGAATGGAAAACCAAACATCGTTCATTCTCACTTATAAGTGGGAGCTAAGCTATGAGGACACAGAGGTATAAGAATGATATAATGGACTTTGGGGACATGGGGGAGGGGAGAGGAAGAGGGGGTGAGGGATAAAAGACTACACATTAGATACAGTGTACATTGCTCAGATGACGGGTGCACCAACATCTCAGAAATCAACACTAAAGAACTTATCCATGTAACCAAACACCACCTGTTCCCCAAAAGCTATTGAAATAAAAAAATAAAAAGCAATAATATGCCTGCAGTGAAAAGTTACCTTTGTAACCAGACCACCTGAGACAGGTTACAACCAAGATAGTCAGCTGAACAACTTTAAAAAGACCTCAGGCTTCATTATAATCTCATTTCCATGCTAAATGACACTCTCACCAGTGCCATGACAGTTGATAATTGTCATGACAATGACTGGAAGAAACTATAAAGGACAGACAGGAAGGTGGCACTCTGGTTCTGAGAAATTCACCACCTATTTCCACGAAAGACATAAATATTTCTCCTCTCACTTTTAATGTCCAACCCCTTCATTAGAGAAATCCTATATTGTAACGCCCTCAGTAGTTGAGAAGTTGATTTGTGAGCTGTGCTTTTTCTTCTCTGCTCTTTGGCCATCCAATAAAGCATTCTCGGCTTGATGCTCAAAAAAAAAAGAAAAAAAAAGTTTTTTAAAACTATGACTGCAGAGAAAACTACTGGCTATAAGTTAAATGAAGAATAATATGCTTTTCATAACTGTACTGGTTTTGTTCACAAATTTCTGTAGATAACCTTAAGATTAAAGAAAAATTCGGCTGGGCACGGTGGCTCACGCCTGTAATCCCAGCACTTTGGGAGGCTGAGGCGGGCGGATCACAAGGTCAGGAGATCGAGACCACGGTGAAACCCCGTCTCTACTGAAAATACAAAAATTTAGCCGGGCACGGTGGCGGGCGTCTGTAGTCCCAGCTACTCAGGAGGCTGAGGCAGGAGAATGGCATGATCCCGGGAGACCCAGCTTGCAGTGAGCCGAGATCGCGCTACTGCACTCCAGCCAGGGGGACAGAGTGAGACTCTGTCTCAAAAAAAAAAAAAAAAAAAAAAAAAAAAAAAAAAAGAAAAAAGAAAAATTCATTTCAAAGATCTTGATTATGAATTGTAGTTGGATAATAAAATTCCTTAATTTTTTAGTATTAAATAGGAGGTATTTGGCTGGTAGTGGTGGCTCACACCTGTAATCCCAGCACTTTGGGAAGTCAAGGTGGGTGGATGGTTTGAGCTCAGGAGTTCAAGACCAGCCTGGGCAATATGGTGAAACCCCATTCCTACAAAAAGTTAGCCAGGTGTGATAGTGCACGCCTGTAGTCCCAGCTACTCGGGAGGCTAAGGAGGGAGGATCACTTGAGCCTGGGAGGTCGAGGCTGCAGTGAGCTGAGATCATGCCACTGCACTCCAGTCTGGGCAACAGAGTGAAACCGTGTCTCAAAAAACAGAACACCGGGCTTGGGCGCGGGTGGGCTCAAAGCCTGTTAATCCCAGCACTTTTGGGAGGCCCGAAGACGGGCGCGATCACGAGGTCAGGGAGATCGATGACCATCCTGGCGCCTAACACTGGTGAAACCCCGGGTCTCTACTAAAAATACAAAAAAACTAGGTCCGGTTCGCGAATTGTTTTGTGTGTTGCGCGGCCGCCTGTAGTTTCCCAGCTACCCTCCCTCAGTTGATGGTCTGAGGCAGTTGGATATGGCTGAACCCGGTGCGAGTGCCGCGAGTCTTTGCCCAGTTGGAGTCTGTGATGTAATGCCTCCACTTGCACTCCTTGAGTCTCTCTGGCGCGACCATTGCTCTGAGATCTCCGCCCCCAAAAATATAAAAAAATAAAAAAATAAAATAAATAATAATAAAACTCTCCATGATATACCAAACAAAAAAACAAAAAATCTCTCTACTAAAAAATACAAAAAACTAGCCAGGCGAGGTGGCGGGTGTCTGTAGTCCCAGCTACTCGGGAGGCTGAGGCCGGAGAATGGCATAAACCCGGGAGGCAGAGCTTGCAGTGAGCTGAGATCCGGCCACTGCACTCCAGCCTGGGTGACAGAGCGAGACTCCGTCTCCAAAAAAAAAAAAAAAAACAAAACAGCATGTCCTCATATTCAAGAATATTGAAAATGAAAGCTTCATTCCTGGTCTAGAGAAGAAGTAAAAGTAAAAAGTCCATTGTAGTGCAATTCCACTTAAGAGTGAAAGCCACACATGAGCACACACCAGCACGCACACAGACATGAGCAGAGTCTGACACCACCTCCACACCCGGGTTCCTCCAAGTAAGTCGCCCTTTGTGACTATGTCCATAATATGTTTAGGCCCATGCTTTCCACTTGTCGCTATCACCCAGTGATATATTTCAGAATAAAATCAACACCAGCCATCCTGCCTAAAGTCAATAGCTATACTTTAGGACAGTTCTATTAGGTTGGTGCAAAAGTAACAGCAAGGGACAAAGATGAGATAAGCCAAACCGGTGTATTTGAATCCAGAAGGTACATTTTGAAACCCAGTGCAGTGCTACAGTTCCCTCGGGTATTTCTTCCTTTATAACCAAAGGAGGCAGCTCATCCTTGAGTGGTCCCACAGAACTGTGCACTGAACAATAGTACTTATACAAATAGTAAACTGTGATACAACAATTGTCTACGAACTTGCTATTCAAAACATGGTTCCTCTCTCCAAACAGCTTCAGCATCACCCGAGGGCTCATTAGAAACAAATAATCAATCTCTGGGCCACTCCAGAATGACTGAATTGAAATTCCAGTTTTAACAGGATCTCCAGGTGACTTTTAAGCTCATCAAATCTGGGAAGCACTGTTCTGTAGGGTTCTGGGTCTTCATTGCTGCCATCTCATCTCCTATTGATTTCTTAACACAATCATCATGTGAAACTCAATTGAGTTTTGTTGCTATCTCTTTATTAGTCTCACTAGGAGGAAGAAGTCACTAGTCATGAAATCCAATTTAATTAAATGGGCCTGTTAATTAGGACACAAATGCTTCATCTTGAATTAATCCAGTTGATTACTTGGTTGGAGAAAATTTACTGAGTGTACAAAGGATAATATGATGAGGTGGAGGGACAAAGCCACTAATCCTGATTTTCGTCAAAATCTGCTTATACTAAATACATGCAAGTTTACCTGTTAATTTCAATAAATAAATTTGAAAAAAGAAAATATCTACTTGTAATAAATATTTTAAAATCTTTTCCAATAATCATAGTCAGCAAAATGAAATTTTATCTTGTTGCTCAAAATTCACTCAGTTATTAAAGTTATGAGAGCAAAATTACAAACAATTACAGCATGCTTATTTATTTATTTGATTGCCAAATCCTACAGCAAGCATAGGAAATACCATTTTCAAAAGGAATTAATAGAAACTCAACCAAGTCCATATGCATTTATGCAAGTCAATTTAATTTATTAATGTCAAAGATTATCAAAATACATTTGAAATGGTTTTATTTTTTATTGTGACATTTTATAGAGAGCATTATTCAAAAATTATTGGCATACTTTATTTGGCAAAGGGTACAACTGAAACTCTTATCCTTGAGAGCTCTTTTATACTCTAGAAATATAAGCCTAAGGCAATACTACAATTAATATAAGTGGACTCTACTCTTTAAAAAATGTGAGACCAATTATTCTCATGACGGATGAAATCCCACATGACCTTAAGTATTCCCACAATATATCAAGGACATTTTTTCTATGGGAAGTGCCAAGAACTTATTCAAGAATGCTTTATGAAAAAGAGAATTTTCCCATAGTGGCACAGAGGAAATGCATGTTGAAAGGCAAGCACTAATATGTAATAGGAAGCATGTGACCTATTTAATTATGTGCCCTTGGGACATGCAATGTGTTTGCAAAGGAACGAAGGCCTTAAAGGTCATATTTGAGGAGCACAAATCAGATGTAAGATGGAAGACGAAGGAATCCTGGCTGCGTGGCATCTTAATGAGATGAAACATCCTGTCACATCTTCACAGTTTATGGCTATTGACTGCGATCACAAAACCCCAAGAGAAGCAGCAGAAATGCTTATTAAAATAGTGGGAAGCATACTGCATTTACAAATGAAATATGCTGCAATTGAATGGTATTAACAAATAATTGGATTGGGCTTTTTTTCCTGTAGATTATAAAATTTGTAAGTAAAATAAAATTACATTTTTCAAATCTAATGGTTTTCCTATTACAGTCTTCAGGCCTCTTTATAGAAACAGAGGCAAGGATGATAATTCCTTGCCAAATTATATCCTTAAAAGAGCTGTCCGCAAACTGAAATTCTCAAAAATCTCTCTCGTGTAAATAATTCATAGAGAGTTGCTGAGACCCTATTTTGAAACAGAAGACATCATGCCAAGAGCTCCGGTTGGGACTGGCCCTCTCTGTGCCCTCAGATAGCACTAAGTAATTTGGGCAAAGTAGCTGCCTTCTCACAACTTCAATGCCCATATCTCTGAAAGGGCATTTCCCAAAATGAGTGTGTGCTTTTAATGAATTACAAATGCACATACAAAAGATGCACTTTATGGAAGCCGTCCCAGCATATTATAAATGGAACAACTATAATGACTGTCAAAGTAAGCCCAAAGCTCATGAAATAATAATACCCTGTACTTAGCATTTTTCTCTGAGGAGCTTAGAGCGCTTTAGAGACTTGAAAATGTTTCTCTTTTTAGTAAAAAAAAAAAAAGTCTTTTAAAAGTCTATTCCTGAATGTTGAGCAAGATAAATTATCCTCATTTCAGCGCACTATTGTATAATTCTCAATATAGTATTCACTGTGCATCAAACTGTTTATCCGAGTGCTTTTTTTTCCAAGAAGATGATGTGAGAACATTTCCTGTTTTTCTTTCAGGCTATCTTATTTCGTCTCTGGGTCCTTATATTTAATTAAAATATTCTTTCTTAAATTTCACATTTATTCCACAGACCAGACAAGGAAATGTACACTACAGCTGAATTTTAATGCATGAGCAGTAATTGTAAAGCTTCTCACGTGTATGAGTTTTCTGCCCTTATGTATTTAAGAAGCCATATTTTCTTGAGAGGGATTATATTTGGGAAGTTTGTCAGTCCCTTATTTAAACCATGTGTTCTATTTTCTTTTTAGTTTGTTTGGTTTTGTTTTGTTTGAGATGGAGTTTCACTCTTGTCACCTAGTCTGGAGTGCAATGACACAATCTTGGCTCACTGCCATCTTCATCTCCAGGGTTCAAGAGATTCTCCTGCCTCAGCCTCCTGAGTAGCCCAGCTGATTTTTGTATTTTTATCAGAGACGTGGTTTCACGTCATTGGCTAGGCTGGTCTCGAACTCCTGAATTCAGGTGATCCACCTGCCTCGGACTCTCAAAGTGCTGGGATTACAGGCGTGAGCCACCTCGCCCGGCCCATGTGCTCTATTTTCTTTTGGGGCGAGGGAGGAGTTTAAGTCAAGTTTACTGAGGTGAAATTCACATACAATAAAATTTCTTCTTTTAAGTGTACAGATGAATCTGTATAAATATATACAGTTATGGAACCACCACCACAAACAAGATACTTAATATTTTTATCATCCTCCAAAGTTCCCTCAAGCCGCTTTGCAATCACCACCCCCATCTACAGCCCCTGTGAACTACCGATCTACGTTCCATCACTACCATTTACCTATCCTAGGATGCCTTATGGACTCATACAATAGGTGATCATTTGTCTCTAGCTTCTTTCACTTAGCAGAACGTTTTAAAGACTCATTCATATTGTTGTGTGTGCCCCTAGTTTATTCCTTTTTATTCCTGAGTGATATTCCACTCTGTGAGTACCACAGCTTGTTATCCATTTACCAGTTGATGGGTTGTTTCCAGTTTGGTTGATTATGAATAAAATTGCTGTAAACATTCACATCTGGATCTCAGTTTGGACGAGTATATTTACATCTCTTGAATAAATACTAGGAGGTGGGTTGCTGGGCCTGTGGTAAGTGTGTGTTTAACTTGTAAGAAACTTCCAAACCGTGTCCAGAGGGGTTATACCATTTTGTATTCCCACCAGCAACATATGAGAATCACAGTTGCTCCACACCCTCACCTACATGTGAAATTACTAATCTTTTTTATTTTAGTCGTTCTATGTATATAATTGTATCTCATTATGGTTTTGTTTTGTATTTCCCTAATAACAAATGATATTAAACATATTTTCATGTCCTTATTGGCCATTTGTGTATTTTCTCTAGTGAAGTGTCTCTTCAAATGTTTTCCCATTTTTAAATTATAAGAACCCATGCCTTTGTCTTTTTCAGTTTCTAGAAGCTCCCACATGTCTTGGTTTGTGGCCACTTCCTCTATCTTCAAAGCCATTACTGCCTGTCCAGTTTTTCTCACATCACATCCTACTGATTTTCTCGTCTGCCTCCCTCTTCTACTTTTAAGGACTCTTGTGATTACATTGGACCCATCTGGATAATCCAGTAAAATCTCCCTATCTTAAAGTCAGTTCATTAACAACATTAATTCCATCTGCATCCTTAATTTTCTTTTCTCATGTAATAAAATCTATTCACAGGTTCTGGGGGTTAGAACAAGGACCCCTTTGGGGGGTCATTATCTGCCTACCACAGACAACATGGTAAGAAATCAGACTAAAAGCATCTGTGCTATTATAACCTCTAGCCTATCTTGTTTCTGTTCTTGTTTTGAGACATGGTCTTGCTCTGTTGCCTAGGCTGGAGTAGAGTGGTGTGACCATGCTCACTGTAACCTTGAACTCCTGGGCTCAAGCGATCCTACTGCCTCAGTCTCCCAAGTAGCTGAGGTGTGCACCATCGCACATCACTAATTTTTTGTTGTTGTTGTAGAGTTGGAGATCTCATTCTGTTGCCCAGGCTGGCCTTGGGCAACAGAGTGAGACCCCCAGGTACACACTACCATACCCCGCTATTATTTTTTTATTTTTATTTTTTTAGAGACAGGTGTCTCATTCTGTTGCCCAGCCTGCTCTTGAACTCCTGGCCTTAAGTGATCCTCCCACCTCAGCTTTCCAAAGCACTAGGATTACAGGCGTGAACCAGCACACCCGGCTCAGCCTATTTCTTTATAGTATTTAAGAGACACGCTGCACTGCACTGATCCATGTGCTTGTCTGCCCCTAGCCCTTAAATTGTGAACTTTTTAAGGAAAGGGGCTGAATTTTTTCTCCTAGACCTTACAGCAATAGGCTTGCCATATACAAGGTAGTCAAAAATATTTGGTAGATGAATGAATGAATGTAAAATTAATGAACAAAATTTCTTCAAATCAACTTCCTTGTGTCTTACTCTCATCTATTTTCATCACAATACTCTATGTTGAATGGGCTATTTCTTGGATCCACTGCTTACTTGTTCCTTGACTTTGAGCTTCTGTATGAGTTTTCCATTGCTGACATAACAAAATACCCCAAATTTAGTAACTTAAAAGAACACCCATTTATTATGTCACAAGTCTGTAGTTCAGAAGTCTGGCATGGCTTAACTGGGTCCTCTGCTTAGGGTCTCCCACACCAAAATCCAGGTGTCAGCCAAGAATTCACTTTCTTATGGTTGTAAGACCAAGGCTCCCATTTACTCTCTGGCTATCCACTAGGGTCCATGCTGTGCTCCTAGAGGCTGCCCACACTCACGTGGTCCCTCCCTCTTCAAAGCAGCAAAAGGAAGCTCCTCACACTTTGACTCTCTTGATTTCTGCATCTGCCTTTTAAAGGGCTCCTGTGATTAGATCGGGCCCATTTGGATAATCTCCATGTCTTAAGGTCAACTGACTTGGGATTTTAATTACAACTGCAGAATGCCTCCCTAACACTACCTAGATAAATGTCTGGTTAAATAATCAGGGGAATGGAATGAGGAAAAGGTGATGAGATTCTTGAGAATTCTGCCTACCTTCACTTCTAACTTAACCTAGCTGTACCCGCCCTTAATAAAAAGTGAAAGTGGGAATTACCCCACCTCCTTATAAATTGCTAAATGAGAATTACATGTCATAATTCATATAATATGCCTAGCAGAGCTCCTAGGCCTTAGGTGGAATTTAAAATATATTTCTTTTCTTACAAAAGTATAATCATTTTCAAAAAGTCTATATTCTTTTCCTATTATTCTTGGCTGCAACTTACTACAAACTGTGTGAAAGAATAAGTTGTCACTTTTTAATAAAGTTGAGTTTACTCTGAAAATCTGTATTTTACATGAAAATGAAGAATTTCCCAATGTAAATTTATATGTGGTGTTTTAGATATCATTTTGTCATATTTTAATCTTTGGATAAAATATCCTAGGTATAATTTAAAAATCAAATAATCTTACATTCTTCGCCATTGGTGACAGATTTTCTAGGAGGCTTTACTGCTCCAATTAATTTTTAATACTTCCTCCTTTCATTATAGGGAAACTATAGTTTTGTGGTATGAACTTTCTTTATACCAGGAACTAATTTCATCCCCTTAATACCTCCCTAATTTACTAAAAAAATCTCCTGAGTCTTTGATGTGGAAAGACAAATGACCAACAGCTGTTCTCACCAGAGAGTTCTTAACCTCTGACATGGGTTGAGTGAGTTAATCTATAAAACAGTTGACCTTCTGATGACTGGGTTGGGTTTTTATGGGTAAAACACTTACAAAGGAATGAATTGGATATTTCTGTCTCCAAAAATTACCTCATTTTCTCATCAGGCCTTTGGTTCACTAATTATTTTCATGTAAAAGGAAAAGACAGATCTCTAATAAGGTAACTGTGTTTTCCCACTATTCTCAATGTTCATCACATTCCCTTTTATGAAATAAATTTGTAAGTCATGAGCAATTCATTTATTTATATATATA
>NW_016819410.1:979009-983029 GCF_001698545.2 Rhinopithecus bieti | reverse complement strand
TATTCGGCCGGGAGCGTCAGCAGACTTGCGTCTTAAGAACTGAGCTCCCCGAAAAAGAAATACTTGGCCTTTTTAAAGGCTTACAACTTTAAGGGGTCCACTTGAAAGGGTCGTGATCGTGATAAATCAAGCAAGCATGGGAAACGTGACTGGGGCCTACATGCATCAGCTAACAGAACAGAAAGTTTTACAATGCTTTTTTCTTTTCTTTTTTTTTTTTTTGAGACGGAGTTTCGCTCTGTTCCCCAGGCTGGAGTGCAGTGTCCGGATCACGGCTCACTGCAAGCTCTGCCTCCCGGGTTCACGCCATTCTCCTGCCTCAGCCTCCCGAGTAGCTGGGACTACAGGCGCCCGCTACCTCGCCTGGCTAGTTTTTTGTATTTTTTAGTAGAGATGGGGTTTCATGGGGTTAGCCAGGATGGTCTCGATCTCCTGACCTCATGATCCGCCCGTCTCGGCCTCCCAAAGTGCTGGGATTACAGGCTTGAGCCACCGCACCCGGCCCATTTATTTATACATTAAATGGTGACAAATTTATTTGTTAACTCTATAATTACATAAAATATTCAAGTTAATTTAAAACAAAAATACTAATAACTCGCCTGGAATTTATTTTTGTTTTGAGAAGAACATTTAGTATGCTTACATTAGTACAGTTTTAAATAATTTCTCCATTATTTCATTTGGTCCTCACCACAACCCCTCTGAGAGGTCAGATGATTATTATTATCCACTTTACCAGTGAGGAAATGGGCTTAGAGAGGATTAATGTGGTTATCTTCATGTTAGCTGGTAAAGAGCTGGCCTAGATCCTCTAATTTCATCTTCTGCTCTTTATCCTATGCAATGCTGCTATTATATTTCAGAACATCTCCAAGTCAACAGGTTCCCCTTTAACTGTACATTATTTAGTCACATAATTTTTAAATTTGTTTAATTCATCCTATGCTTTTAAACACAAAACCTAAAAGAACCCACACTACAGAAAACTATGGTATTATGTATAAATGTAAATTTTAAAATTCTCTTTGTGATATACAGTATAATTAAAATACATTCATTATTATCTTCTCATGGTAAATTACAATAGCTATTCTTTGAATTCCCTACTGTATTTTAATTCTAATTTTGACAGCCTGATTTTTCTCCAGAAGTCCAGAAGAATAGGTTCATCTTAGCTATGCTAAGCATTATCATGTTGTCATGGAGGTTAATAAGAACTAGAGTGAACACATAATTCATCATCTAAACAAAGACACGTTTGAGAGCGAAAGAAATATTATTAATAATTGTGCTGAAAGAGCACGCATCACCCAGGATGGACTCAAGGAAACCTAAGATATATAGTCACTCTAATAATCAACACCCATCCCCGACATCAAAGATTTTTCATTTCTTCAGTGGAAACAACCTTTATCTTCATTACCCTCCCCTTAAGCTGCCAACATTTAAGACTGTGCCTTGCACTTTGTCATCACTCAAAACTGCTTCATCTCCAAAATTTTGAGCTCCAAGATGTTTTTTTCCTGCCTGCCTTTCCACTGCCTCATTATTATTGATTCTGACCTTTGTCCTCCAGTTCATGAAGCACCTCTGTCTTGGCAGCTCATCCAGCAGACTAATGGCACATTTACCTTGGACAGGGACCATTCCCTATGGCAGGGGTTCCCAAACCCCAGGCCACCGACAGCTACCAGCCTGTAGGGAACTAAGCTGCACAGCAGGTCCTGAGCAGCCCATGAGCAAGCGAAGCTTCATCTGTATTTGCAGCCTCTCCCCATCACTTGCACTACTGCCTGAGCTCTGCCTCCTGTCAGATCAGCGGCGGCATCTGATTTTCAGAGGAGAATGCACATGTGAGAGAGTTAGGTTGCATGCTCTTCGTGAGAATCTAATGGCTGATGATCTGCCACTGTCTCCCATCACCCTTAGATGAGACCATCTAGTTGCAGGAAAATAAGCTCAGGGCTCCCACTGATTCTACATTATGGTGAGTTATTATTTCTTTATACATTACAATGTAATAACAATAAAAACTTGAATCATCCAGAAACCATCTTTCACCCTGTCCCATGAAAAAATTCTCTTCCACAAAACCAGTCCCTGGTGCCAAAAAGTTTGGGGACCACTGCCCTGTGGGGAGCCATTTCAGCAAATTTCTCACTGGGAGCCTTGGTGTCCTCTATGCCTTATCCTTCCAATGACCCAACTTTTCAGTTCTTCACTCTTGAGTATTTCATATGATCTCTTCCCCTTTTATCTTGAGGCTGTTTGGCATTGCTGAAAAAAGTCGCAAAACCAAGGTTTTTTGTTTTGTTTTTTGCTTCTCAGATTCATCCCATCTGTTAGCGACTGGATCCTTTCCCATGTTTAGCAATCTTTTAATTCATCATTGATTAATGTTCTTTCTTTCATGCTCCTCAGAAATCAATCAGACACCATTTCTGCCTTCAAGGAGAATACAACCAGTAGAACAGATAGACCTGGGTACAAAAAATGTAATTAAGAATTATAGCTATAAAGATAGTGATATGTTGGGGCAAGATGGAGCCATAAATAAAGAACAGGATGACTTGAGAAAGATAAAGGCAGCCGGGGAAGATTTCACAGAAGTTTCCTGCTTTAACTAAGACTTGAATGAATAGGGATTCTTAAGTGGCAAGGGAGTGGGAAGAAAGAATATTCCAGGCAGAAGGAGCATCATGATCAAAGGCATAGAGATATGGAGTAGTCTGATAAAGACTGCAAGCATTTATGAATGGCTGGATTGTGGGTTTCAAATAAGGCATGAGCTTGTGCAAATTCTTAGTCTGCTTTTCAGGGAACTCAACCTACAACAGTTATTTAGGTTGACTGAGTTGGAAATGTTCTATAGCCTTTAAGCCTCAAATAGATGACTGAGTTGGGGCTAAGATTTTATCTGAGATCATTGGACTGAATGAGCTCACTTAGAGAGGGCATACTGAGTGAAAAACTAGGAGTCAGAGAACCTTTAGGCATTATTGACATTTAAATAACTTGTCAGGAGAAGACTAATACAGAAGCGTAAGGAACAATGCTCACAGGGTAATAGAATCAAGAAAGGGTGCTCTTTTAGAAGTCAAGGGAGCAAAGAAGTAACCAACAGTTTGAGGCTGGGCACAGTGGCTCATGCCTGTAATCCCAGCACTTTGGGAGACTGATGTGGAAGGATTGCTTGAGGTCAGGAGCTCGAGATCAGCCTGGACAACGTAATATGAGTCCATCTTTTTGGTATCCACGT
Source organism: Rhinopithecus bieti (assembly GCF_001698545.2). NCBI lineage: Eukaryota > Metazoa > Chordata > Mammalia > Primates > Cercopithecidae > Rhinopithecus > Rhinopithecus bieti. Next base: position 979,767 of record NW_016819410.1, on the reverse strand, counting down.
GGTAGGTGCTCTATTAGTTCTTGTAAGGAAAGATTCAAAATGACTCAAACAGGAAGAGAAGTAGGGTATGTTGAGTCACTGAGGTGCCTACCACTCTCACTAAGACCTTATTTTGAGGAAAACTTGAAAAAAATAGAAAAAGGAACTGTCATCTGCAGACAAAATAAGCTTATAGAACCAAAAGCTGTTCGTATTGAGAGGCAGGCAGACTTGACAAGATAGCTTCTAAACTAAACTAGCCTTTTTGGTCAGCAACAAGACATCTAATTAAGGATGCCAATTAGTCTCCTAAAGAATCATTGGTTCCTGAAGTATTTTATAGTATATGTCAAATGGTATCCAGCAGTATTCAGGGTTTTGAAGATGTTTCTTTGATTAGTAAATATAGTTCCTAATAAACATCTGAGGATTAACCAAGTGCATTCAATTCATTTGTTATAATTTTCCTAAACCATACCAATTCTCTAGCTGAGATTTTGGTTTAAAAAAATTGTAGGGTAAGGCCGGGCGCGGTGGCTCAAGCCTGTAATCCCAGCACTTTGGGAGGCCGAGACGGGCGGATCACGAGGTCAGGAGATCGAGACCATCCTGGCTAACATGGTGAAACCCCGTCTCTACTAAAAAAATACAAAAAACTAGCCGGGCGAGGTGGCGGGCGCCTGTAGTCCCAGCAACTCGGGAGGCTGAGGCAGGAGAATGGCATAAACCCGGGAGGCGGAGCTTGCAGTGAGCTGAGATCCGGCCACTGCACTCCAGCC
>NW_016819410.1:922059-978620 GCF_001698545.2 Rhinopithecus bieti | reverse complement strand
TATATGTAAAGAAGCTTAAATTAAATGTTAGCAAACTTAACCTAGCAATATATTATAAAGGAATAATATATCATGACCAAATCAGTTATCCTAGGAATGTAGAATTTATTTATTTATTTATTTATTTTTTGAGACGGAGTCTTGCTCTGTCACCCAGGCTGGAGTGCAGTGGAGCAGTCTTGGCTCACTGCAACCTCTGCCTCCCAGGTTCATGCCATTCTCCTGCCTAAGCCTCCTGAGTAGCTGGGACTACAGGCACCCACCACCACACCTGGCTAATGTTTTGTACTTTTAGTGTAGATGGGGTTTCACCATGTTAGCCAGGATGGTCTTGATCGCCTGACCTTGTGATCCACCCGCCTCTGTCTCCCAAAGTGCTGGGATTACAGGGTGAGCCACCACGCCTGGCCAAAACGTAGAAATTTTTATATTAAAAATGATGTAATTATCATATTAAAAGTAGAAAGAAAAAATCCTAAAATTATCTCAACAGATACAGAAAAACATAGGGTAAAATTCAAAATCCATCCATGGTGAAAACAAAAACCTCATAGTAAACAAATAATTGAACTGAACTTTCCTCTTCCAATAGAACATATCTATAAAAACCTTACAGCTAACACTATACCTATCACTAAAATGTTGACAATGTTCTTTTTGGGATTGAATCAAGACAAAGATGCCTGATACCACTATTTCAGCTCAATAGTTTATTGCAGATATTAACCATTGCAAATAACTTCCCCTTCCTTCAAGCACAAAGGAAGCAGGATGATAAAGGAAAAAGAGCAAAAAAGCATGTAAGAGGATCTCTAGAGGAATATTATTATTATGAACAAAGCAGAATTATAAATTAGAATTATTTAAAAATTAAATCTGAAAGTGCAAATTATTAATTTTAGCAAGTTTACTGGAAAATAAATTATTAAGTAAAAATCAACTGTATTTCTACATATCAGCAAATACCATAGTGACAGAGATTATAGAACTTTTACAAAAGCAGGAAAAATTCTTTGCCGAAAAGATTATAAAATGTCATTAAGAGACATTAAATAAGACCTACAAATATTGAGAGAGAAACCATACTCAAAAATCAGAAGTCTCCAAACTATTAAATTGTTGATTTTCTCAAAAATGAGGTATAGATTAAAAGCAACCACATTGAAAGTATCAGGAGGTTGTGCTCATTTTGTTTTTGCTTTTAAATGAAACTTGACCAGCTTATTTGAAGATTTTAATGGGCATGCAAAGGGCCATGAATAGTTAAGATGCTCTTGAGAAGACAACATAAGATGGGAGGAATGCCTTTTCACATGTAATGTCTTACTGTACTTAAACAGCTAGGTATTTAAGAAAATGTAGATTTGCTTCAAGGAAAGAGAAATTGAATAGGATGAGGAATTTGTATGTGAAACCCACACCCTTCTCTGGCACTAGAGACTCAACCATCTCTATATATTTTCAGTATTTCCAGTTGGAGGCCCAATGAGCAAATAAAACTTCATATATACAACATTGGATTTCTAATCATTCTCCCAAACACCAACCCAGGCTCACTGTTACTCATCCCTTTCTTGCCATATCAATCTAGTTATATATTCTATTGACTCTACTTTTAAAATACACAGCATTGACCTCTTCTTTCCTACCTGCATTTGAACCATCTTGTCAGAATTGTGATCATACCTGACGTGTATTTCTGCAGTCGCCTCCTAATTGATCTCACTGCTTTCCTTCTTACCCCAGACCCAGTCTTTTCTTCAACCAGCTGCCAGAAGGATTCTTTGAAACATAAATCTGATTGCTCACCCCTGCAATGGCTTAAAGTCGCTAGAACCTCGCATAATCTGTCCCATCACTTTGTGGCCTCCACTCCTACTAATGCCACTGGTCTTTTTGCTGTCTTATTGATCTGCCAGGTCTACAGTTGCCTGTAGGCCTCAACTCTGGGAATGCTCTTCTTTTGGATGCCCATACTGCTATAATAAGTTCCTCATCTTCTTCACTCTTTGATGATCACTTTTCTTTTTTTTTTTTTTTGAGACAGAGTCTCACTCTCTTGCCCAGGCTGGAGCGCAGTAGTGTGATCTCGGCTCACTGCAAGCTCCGCCTCCCGGGTTCAAGCCATTTTCCTGCCTCAGCCTCCCGAGTAGCTGGGACTACAGGCGCCTGCCACCACGCCCGGCTAATTTTTTGTATTTTTAGTAGAGACGGGGTTTCACTGTGTTAGCCAGGATGGTCTTGATCTCCTGACCTCATGATCCACCCACCTTGGCCTCCCAAAGTGCTGGGATTACAGGCTTGAGCCACCGCGCCCGGCCTAGATTTCCTTTTGCATCAATTGTCCCTTTATAACTTTTACCTATTTATATAATTTGATTTTTTTTCTTTTACATGCATGTAAGCCCTTTGATTATAATAAGTATTAATTCCTTTATCAATGTTTTTTGCAAATATTTCTTTAAAACATTCTTAAAAATTTTGTGTAGAAGATGGCCGAATAGGAACAGCTCCGGCTGGGCTCACGCCTGTAATCCCAGCACTTTGGGAGGCCGAGGCGGGTGGATCACAAGGTCAGGAGATCGAAACCATCCTGGCTGACATGGTGAAACCCCGTCTCCATCAAAAGTACAAAAAATTAGCAGGGCATGGCTGCGGGCACCTGTGGTCCCTGCTACTCAGGAGGCTGAGGCAGGAGAACGGTGTGAACCCAGGAGGTGGAGGTTGCAGTGAGCTGAGATCATGCCACTGCACTCCAGCCTGGGTGACAGAGCGAGACTCCATCTCAAAAAAATAAATAAATAAATAAAAATAAAAATAAAAAAGGAACAGCTCCAGTCCACAGCTCCCAGTGTGAGCAACGCAGAAGTCAGGTGATTTCTGCATTTCCAACTGAGGTACCGGGTTCATCTCATTGGGGCCTGTCAGACAGTGGGTGCAGCCCACGGAGCAGGGTGGGGCATCACCTCACCCGGGAAGTGCAAGGGGTTGGGGAATTCCCTTTCCTGGCAAAGGGAAGCCATGACAGACTGTACCTGGAAAATTGGGACACTCCCACCCTAATACTGCGCTTTTCCAACAGCCTTAGCAAATGGCACACCAGATTATATCCTGCACCTGGCTTGGAGGANGAATAAGAAAATGTGGCACATATTCACCATGGAATACTGTGCAGCCATAAAAAAGGATGAGTTCATGTCCTTTGTACGGACATTGATGAAGCTGGAAACCATCATTCTGAGCAAACTATCACAAGGACAGAAAACCAAACACCGCATGTTCTCACTCATAGGTGGGAATTGAAAAGTGAAAACACATGGACACAGTGTGGGGAATATCAGAAACCAGGGCCTGTTGTGGGGTGGGGGAAGGGAGGAGGGATAGCATTAGGAGATATACCTAATGTAAATGATGAGTTAACAGGTACAGCACACCAACATGACACATGTATACGTATGTAACAAACCTGCACGTTGTGCACATGTACCCTAGAACTTAAAGTATAATGAAAATAAATAAAATAAAAATGAAATTTTGTATAGTAAATTATTTTATTCTTTCTTTACAGCTTTGTTAGATTTCCTACCTTATTTAAATGACTTTTTCTAATTTTCCCAAAATTTTGATTGTTTTATTTTAAATATTTCACTCCTATAGAATTTATTCTTCCTAATACATCTAAGAATTCTCTGTATTTAAATTGAATTAGCATGAAATATATACCAATTATTTGTTGCAATTCACAATCTATAAAATTTTGATCCTTCTCATCTAAAATTAAGCATATTTCAATTTTTTTATGTGTTTAAGGAGAGAAATATATGTTTTTATTCACATAAGTCCTGCTTTCTGGGTCGATTTTTACCAAGGCGATTTCTAATTTTGTTTGTATAATAATTGAGATTTTTTTCCATTTTGTTGTCCAACTTGCCATCACAGGTAGATAGAAAAATGGATGACTTGGCATATTTATTTTATAGTCAATTACCTTAATGAACTCTTTTACTATATCTAATAATTTTTTGTTATTGCTTTCTTGGGTTATCAAGGTAAATAGCCATAGTCTTATAAAATCACAATCTTGCCTTCTTGGATTTCATAATTGTATTCCTTACTTATTTTTCTTGCCTTATTACATTGACACACTTATTAAAATGCAAATAATGATGGCCATTATTGTTTTGTTATTTACTTTACTAGCAATGATCATTGTTTAGGCATTAAGCAACCTCCATTAAGAATTAGGTTGGCTATTGCTTGAGCACAGCCAGATAAAGAGTTATACAGGCTTTACATATGTAAAATTATGATGCTGTCATCCAAGAGGCAATCCCAAACAGAAACAGTATTACATTGTAAAATACTGTCAAGAAATTCAACAGTTCTGTTTTCCCAAGATGACTATTTCAGTGACTATTTTGCAAATACCAAGTGTCAAATTATTTTGTTTTCTATATACATATTTAGTTGGCCTATTAGAAAATTCTGCACTGAACTTGAGATAATATTCTTTGTCATGTTAATAAAGAATCCTCCTATTTTAAAATAACTAAATGCTTTTGTTCAGAAATTGATGTTGAATCTTTTCAAATGCCTCTCCAGCATCTATCAAGTTTATCTTTTTTGTCTCTGATTATTGAGTTAATGAATTATGTTAGTATATTTCACCAATGCTTCTATAAGCATTAGTGTTTCCTCAATAAACAATGTATAAGCATTTAAATGGAATAAATATTTAAATCAAGATATAAATTTAAAATATATATTTATATATGTTCACTTAAAATATTCTGTAGCTTATTTAGAAATTTTAAATCTATATTGCTAAAATAAATGACTTTGTTGGTTTATTGGGGGCCCTATTTCCGCAATCTTGTTTTAGTTTTGGTACAAATATTACAGGAGATATTTAAAATGATCTGAGAAGCTTTTCATTATGTTCTGTTTTCTCAAAACATTTATATAATAAGTGAATTATCATTGATTTTCTAAAATAACTAATTATATAATTTATGACCTTTCATTAAAGGTGAATTTTTTTCTAATTCTATTGCAATAGTAATCTTCTTGACTTTTTATATTCCTTTTAAATCAGTTTAAGCTGTTTATAGTTTATTCAAAAAACATCTGTTTCATTGATATTTCTGTTGTGTTATTATCAAATACTTTTATTATTTTCTATATTAGGGCTTAATAAGTAGTAGCCTTATTTTAGTTTTGGAGGCCATATTATAAATGTATTAATATGAACAATTTGTGGTTTAAATTTATTAACTTCTATTTTTATTTTTCAGTGCTTCTTAACTTGAACACTCTTCTTAAATGTGTTCTTAAGTGTGTAACTTAAGAAACATCTTTAGAAACTTAAGATGCTTCGTAAGTTTCTAAACCATCTGGAAGAGCATTGCTCTGAGATGTTTATATATATACTATGAAAAAATATCATATTCCCTCTTACAGCTTCACAATGCTCATTATAATGTTACAAACACTGAGGTGTTCTCAATATCTTAGCTTTTTTAACACAGCATTTTCAAATAATTTTTATCCCAGGAACACTTTCTATGGCATAACATTAACATTTCGTGGAGTCATACAGGGCACCAGTTTAGGAAATTCTGGCCTCAAGTCATTTGTATTCTTTTTTGTTTGTTTACTAATGATTTCAATGAAAAGAGTCAAACTCTGTAAAATATTTGAAGAGATTAATTCTGAGACAAATATGAGTGACCCTGGCCAGTGACACAGCCCTCAGGAGGTCCTGAGAACATGTGCCCAAGGTGGTTGGGGTGCAACTTGGTTTTACACATTTTAGGGAGGCATGAGATGTCAATGCCTCCCTAAAATATATTGGTTTGGTCCAGAAAGGTGGGACTATTCCAAGTGAGGGGTGGTGGAGTGATTCCAGGCTATAGGTAAATTTAAACATTTTCTGGTTGACATTTGGTTGTGTTTGTCTAAAGACCTAGGATCCACAGAAAGGAAATGTCTGGGTTAAGATAACAGATTGTGGAGAACAAAGTTTTATCATGCAGATGAAGCCTCCAGGTAGCAGGCTTCAGAGCGAATAGACTGTAAAATATTTCTTATCAGACTTAAAATTCTGTGTTGATGTTAAGTTAATGCCGGAAAGATATAATGAGGCATGTTCGACCCCCACTTCCCATCATGGCCTAAAACAGTCTCTCAGATTAAATTTTAAGAGCCCTGGCTGAGGAGGAAGAGCATTCAGATGGTTGTATTACAGGAAAGGGGTTCCCATTCACACCTCAAGAGACGGTTCTTGGATCTAACACAAGAAAGAATTCAGGTGAGTCCACAGTGAAATCAAGTTTATTAAGAAAGTAAAGGAATAAAATGACTACTCCATAGACAGAGCAGCCCCAAGGGCTGCTGGTTGCCCATTTTTATGGTTATTTCTTGATAATATGCCAAACATGGGGTGGATTATTCATGCTTCCCCTTTTCAGATCATATAGGGTAACTTCCTGACTTTGCCATGGTATTTGTAAACTGTCATGGCACTGGTGGGAGTGTAGCAGTGAGGATGACCAGAGGTCGCTCTCATCACTATTTTGGTTTTGGTGGGCTTTGGCTGGTTCCTTTACTGCAACCTGTTATATTAGCAAGGTCTTTATGACCTGTATTTTGTGCTGACCTCTTATCTCATCCTGTGACTTAGGATGCCTTAACTGTCCGGGAACGCAGCCCAGTAGGTTTCAGCCTCATTTTCAAGATGGAGTTGTTCTAATTCACACACCTCTGACAGTTGCAGGGGCCTCAGAATATTTTTCTTGGTTTACAATCAAGGCATTTAATGATACGAATTTGTCTCTGTGTACTTCTATGACCGCAGCTTATATGTTTTAATATGTAATGCTTTCCATTGTCAGCTTATTGAATTCTTTCATTAAATAATTATATAAGAGAATTTTTAATGTTCATACAGTTAAGTCTTATTTTATGCTTTTGTTATTAATAAATAATTTTACTGTATATATATTCTATATAACTTCTGCTTTGGAGAACTTATTGTGATTTTTTGTGACCTAATAGGTGATCAGTTTTTCTAACATTCACAGATTCTGGGGGAAATGTATTTACGAAGAAAAAATACACAGCCTGATTTGGTGCAAGCTTCTGGTATAATGTACACAGATTGTATACTTTACACACGTGTGTATCAATAAGTCAACATTATTAATTGCACATTATTAAAATTCTCTATATTACTTTTTATATTCACCTATTTGATTTGTCAAAGAATGAGTGAAATATATTTAAAAATATAATAGAACTGTATTTCTGATTATTTCTCCTTATTTTTCTATCAGTGGCTTTTAAAGTATATTTAAATACCTTATAGTTTAGGCAAAGTAGTTATTTAAGCTTATCAAGTCTGCTGTATGACCTGACAATAATTTGTGATTAAGCCTAAAGAGCCTAACCCAGACCTGGCATACAGAAGGCACTCTTCAAGACATTGTATTGCCTGACTTTCTAGAATCTTTGAAAAGCTGGAGGATTAAATTGTTAAAATTTTGTGTCAACCTTACATTTTGTGAAACTGAGTTTTCCCTGAAATTTGTGATCTAGCAAAACTCCAGTCTTGCCCTACAGCAGTATGATTAACCATCAGGCTTTATTCGAAACTTGTGCCAAATCAGGCTATCAAAGCCAAATGGAGCCATGATGAGGCATTTCCGTACCCCATGCCACTCTTCTCTTGACATCATGTCAGTATAAACCTTCCTGTATTCTTTCCTTAACTCAGTGAGGCCCTGGGTTGACATTAGCATAATTGACCTGAAAATTATAGCTAATAGCAAGAAGAAGAAGTTTTAACAGGCTGGACAGCATTATTTAGTCTTTTACCAGAATGTCCTTTTCATTACCATTTTGTCACTCTCCTTATTCTATCTACCACCCATTGTCAAAGCACTGAGGCATGTAAGATGCTATGAAGCTCCCTTTACCCCAAAAGACAAGACTTCTTGTCTTGTCAATGTCATCACTGCTTACAATAATCTTCAAGGCCAGTTACTTAATGGCTGTATGTTCCAGGGGGAAATGGAGACTCTGTGTAAGTGCCCTTCCCAGGACAAATCAGATAGACGCTAGAGTCAGAATTCCTGAACTTTTGGCTCCCAGGTTATTAGATTGGAAAGTAATGCATCATCCCGCTTTTAATTGCGGCCAGGACCATTCAGAAGGTAAAATGTAGTGTTGTGGTTGTGGGCCTGTATTTCAACTTTAATAAATGGGCATGCTTATCATATATAGGTGTCCCATCACTGGGCTTTGGTCTTTCAACTTAGCTACACACTGAAGTTTACATCTGGAGAGGGTCCAGGGCACTGCATGAGATTACAATAATTAGAGGCTTTTTGTCTGGAAATTTTAAAAATCAGTAATAATGTGAAAATGCAAAAGTACACTTCTTGCCATGTGTGGAGCAGAATAACCTGGTTAATGAACATGCAGCCTGTCCCACTGGCACGTAAGCACCTTTGGCCATAGTCCCAGCACATCTTAGTGACTATCCAAGGTCAAGTTTTGTCAACACTTGGGTGGAAATCATCCAGAGAAAATCCTAGGTGTGGCAAGAGATATGTTGATGATTCATTAGTTGGCATTCTCCTTTCTGAGTCAATGATTAACCCCAGCAAGCTATTTTTGGCATTCTGAAGGCTCTGTACTTTTTATGGCTTTAAAACTAGACTTAGTCTAAAGTATTGGTCATAAAGGTAGTAAAGAGAAAACAATGAATCTGGTTGGAATACAATCCAGAACTAATTGGCTACATAACTTCTCTGAAGTTCTTTAGGATTCTCTATAGAGAACTTGTTTTCCTTAATTTCTCTATAAAATTATAATTTCCTTGGAAAAATTAGTGTGGACATTACAGCTGTGAAGCAGCATCTTGACAGTGTTGTGAGACTATTATTCTCATGCTGGAGAATTGCATGAGTTTATGCCAAGAAAGCAAGCTACAAGTGAGTTGTTTGCAATAGGGCAGTGAGGTTCACACACCTCAGACTCTTGAGTGGCTACAGAGACACTTCTCCATAAGGAAAGGCATATTTCTGAAGAAATAGTAGCTGCAAATATGTACACCTTTTACAACAACCTTTTTAGTGCATGTTCAGTATATTGATGCTTACGTTTCTTAATTGTACCTTCCTTTTATTGAACCGTGAATTCCTGAAGCTTAGAACAATGTTTTCAGCACTCTGCCTCTACAAAGGTTGAACAGGGCAGCCATATTGAGTAACAACAGGAAGTACAGCCTGGTTTTCTTTCTGGTTCAGTGTCCAGATGATACCTGTTTGGTTAACATGGTCATGATGGTAAAATTCCAAGCAAATAAAGAAAGTCACATTCAATAAAGTTTTGCGAGGAAAAGAGATAATTAGATAATCTGAAGGAAGCATGAGGTGGGTATAACTGATCCAGACGTATTGGTCTGTTAAGTAATATATTTTGATGGAAGGCCACTATGATTTGGCAGAGCTTGGAAACTGCTAAATTAAAAGACCACTCGAAAGCCAAAATGACAAATACATAAATATTTAAACTACTCTTATAAGCTCAAACATTTTTTTAAAAATATTGATTTCAGAGCTGGAAGGGGCTTTAGAAATTACCGAGTTCAGACAACTGGGAGGTAAGCTATGAGGATGTAAAAACATACAGAGTGATACAATAGCACTGGGGACTCCTCGGGGTGAGGTTGGGAGAGGGATGAAGAATAAAAGACAACATACTAGGTACAGTGTACACTGCTTGGGTGACAGGTGCACTAAAATCTCAGAATTCACCACTAAAGAACTCATCTATGTAACAAAAAACCACCTGTACCCCCAAAACTATTGAAATAAAAAAGAAAAAAACATAAATAAATGAAGCAAAAGTTGCCCGAACTATAAATAAGTAAATAAAAGAAATTGTCAAGTTCACACTTGAAGTTTAAAGTAGGAAAAGTGAAGGTTTACATGATTGCTCTTTCCTCAGAGATATTCCCTGGGAAACTATGAAAAGGAAATGAGGAGGGTGTATATTCCTGAGGACTCTAAGAACAATAGGCAGTGAAAGAGATTTGCTCAGAGATCATAGCCAGCCATGTGGTAGTCAGGCACTTCCACTGTGATGTCCTTCCCAGATCAGGCTTACCTGGATATTTCATGACCCATCTCCCTTGAAATATGCTTGCTTCACCTCCCCTCTCCCTCGGTACTGAGTAGTAGACTGACTAATAGATTCTTTTTTGGGAAATTCTTTTAATCGTTAATAATAACCTAGTATGTTATTTCCTTAATGTTCTATTTTAACAATTGTAGTCTGTGTTTAGACTCAATGCTTTTTAAATTAACTTCCTTAAATGAAAAAAAAAAAAGATAAAGAAAAAAAAGAATTAAAAAAAGATGTTTACCTGACTCATATTCTCTTTCCCTCAACACTAGGTAATAGACAAGAAAAAGTTGGAGCACAGAGCTACAATTTACATTTAAAAAAATTCCAGGTTGCTGATTTTCTATCTTAACTGGAACCATTTTTTATAATTCTCTAAATAACAGTAATCTTTTCTTAAATGATGTATATGACACTCTCTTGCTTTTCTAATTCTTCTGGGTTATCTGTGGTTTCATTTGATTTCGTATTTATAATGCTATTTCCTTGTGTTAACTGTCCCTTTTATCTTGATTTGAATTACCAAGGGTTTATCCTTCTATTCACTTCATTCCATAAATATTTTGGAACCTATTTTACTCTAAGTGGTTGACCCTACACTTTTGTCTGTTTTCTAATTTAATGTCTGCCTTTGCCTTTATTAGTTCTACTTGCTGTTTTCCTTGAACTTGGTGTTTTATTGATGAATTTTGGTTTATATATTGTTTTGTTTCATTGTCAATCTTTTTACCTCTCTAATGAAAATGTTTAGTTCATATATTTCCTCTTTTTAAAACAATAACAGCATTTAACTTTATAAATTGATTTCTGACTCCAGCTCCATGCTGTGTATTCAGATATGTAATGGACATATTGGTCACTTGTCTCATCCTGCACATTCCCCTTTTCTGCTAGTGTACCTGCACAGCCTCTAATAAGCAGGGACTTGTGACACTACAGTCCTATGATTGATCACATAGGATCCAATTAGTCCTAACTGCTTAGACTGGGCTGGGCATCTGATTCAACTGGACCAATCAGATTTTCCTCTACTTGAAGGCCAGACTTAGAAAACAGTGACTCCAGTTGGTGTCTGCTGAACTCCAAATGAGATATAAGAAAAAGTCAGAATTTGAGCAGTCATGTTCAACCCAAGATAAACTGAAAAAAAAAAAAAAAAAAAAAAAAAACTAGCCTATAGATAAACTTATGTATGAAAAGAGGAAAAACCAAGAGACTGTGCAAAGAGAGAGCAGAAAGACAGAAGGTAGTCACCTTGATTATTTGCAGATTTCCTGTTCTTTCTGGCGTATTGGCTTTCGTCTAACCTCTAGTTTCCATTTCTACTTAAACTAGCCAGAGTTACTTGGTCTCACAACAAAATGACTTTCTGGTGATTTCTGACACAGTTATTTTATTTCATTTAAAAAATTTTAAATGGCATTTTTGACATTATTTTAAACTTAGTGGGTTTTTAAAGTTTTTAAATAGTGAGTTTAGTACATATGCTAGCCTGTGGGAAAACTAGCTAGTTGGTTCATAAACCTGCATCACAGTTTATCTGTAACAGCAACTTGAATTTTTAGTATGGTTCCTGGATTTCTCTGCTGCTTTCAATAACTTCCATGGTTCTTTACAAGAAAGGAAGTAAGTGGTGTAAATGGAAATAGCATGTATTAGTTTCCTATTGCTGCTATAACAAATTAACATGAACCTGGGGGCTAGAAACAACACAAATGTATTATCTTGTATTTCTGGTAGTCAGAAATTTGAAATAAGATTTATGGACTAAAATCAAAATGTTGGCAGGGCTTTGTTTCTTCTGGAGGCTTTTGGGAAGAATCTGATTCTTGGCCTTTTCTAGCTTCTCAAGGCTACTTGTATTCCTTGGCCGTGGCCCCTTTCTCATCCTCAAAGCACATCACTGAGCTCTGTTTCCATCGTCACATCTTCTCTCTGCTCTGGCCCTTCTGCCTTTCTCTTATCAAGATCCTTTTAATTATATTGGGCCCCAGATAAACCATCTTGAACTGAATCACACCTGCAAAGTCCCTTTTACCATTAAAGGTAACATATTCACATATACTCAATTCACATTCTGGAATGACAACGTAGACATGTTTGAGTGGGTGTTGTTCAGCCTGCCATGGAGCATTAGATTAAGGGCTGTTTATTCACATGCTCGTTCTGTAATCAATAGATCTTAAATAAGTCACTTAAATTCTCCACACCTCAGTTTCCAAAACTGTGAAGTGAGGGGCTCGTACTAAATGAACTTTAAAAAAAATCTCTTCCTAGGCCAAAATTCTGTGTTTCTAGGTTACCATAAATCACACATAAAATAACACCAAATTGTCATCATAATTTTGGAAGTGGTTATTTTTTTCTGAAGAATATTTTACTAATTTTACCTACTAGGTCTCTTAGTTTCACGCAACTATTTAAATGTTCCCTCTCATTTGACAAGACTAGCATTCTGTTTCCCACTACATATAATTATTTTGTCCTTTCTTAATGGCATTGTTACTCCTTCTTATCCAATACTTCCTTTCCTTTCTAATGCTTCTCTACACTCCTTCCCACTCATACTAACTGACTTCCTAATCTCTTGCTTAAAAAAAAAAAATAAAAGAACTTGTAAGACTTACTAATATGCTGTGACTTTTAAGGAAGCTTATTTTAAATGAATACTCCTTTTTTCCATTCATTTTTCAAAAAGTATAAAAGTAAAATATGAGGCCTATTATCTGTACCTTCTTCACTCACTCCCATTCCACAAAATAAAAAAGCTCTATTTAGTCAATAATTTAAGGCTTTTAGTAAAATGCTGTTTCATAAAATAACAACTGTGGGAAATGTTAGGATTCCATCTACATTTTTCCTTTCCTTGAAGTTATTGCTCATCTGAAATCAGATGTGGTTCTCTGGTATCTCCACAACAGTGAAAATTGGACTGGAGAGAACCCCTTGATCAAACAGAAGAAAGCTGAAGGAAGGCCTGGCACAGTGGCTCATGTCTGTAATCCCAGCACTTTGGGAGGTCGAGGCAGGCAGATCACTTGAGGTCAGGAGTTGGAGACCAGCCTGGCCAACATGGTGAAACCCTGTCTCTACTAAAATACAAAAATTAGCTGGGCATGGTGGCATGCACCTGTAATCCGAGCTACTCAGGAGGCTGAGGCAGGAGAATTGCTTGAATCCAGGAAGTGGAGGTTGCAATAAGCCGAGATTGCTGTACTGCACTACGGCCTGGGCAACAGCGCTAGACTCCATCTCAAAAAGACAAAAAAAAAAAAAAAAAAAAAAAACTGAAGGAAATTCATCTGGTTACAAGATTAACCTTTGCAAAGCCAATTAGGAAGGCTGGATAGCAGGCAGAAGGTGAGGTCAGGCACAAGGCACACACTGTCCTCGCATGTCATGCATGGCAAAAAGTATAGAGGCGGGGCATGGTATCCAGGTGGTAGATTGCAGGCAAGGCACAAGGTCGCTACTGCCCTGTGCTGTCCATTCCTAGCAATAATCACACCTGTGTGTGGACTAAAGCAAATAAGGTCTAGCTCTTTTGTTCTCTCCTCACATTGACCCTCACATTGAAACTACTTATGTAATTCCCACTTTCCAGGATTGATTTTGGAAGTGAAAGGAGACAACAGGAAAGCAAAGACTGACTTTCAGGACTAGCCCTTCTTTTCGGAAACTGAGCTCCTACCTTCTCAGATGTTCCTTTTAATTCCAAACCCCAAACACCACAGTATCTGGAGAAACCAAGAATACTTAGAGGAATTGTCAGAGATTAAATAAAGGATATTAAGTGACAATCTCATGCAGGAAAGAGAATACGCTTAAGGGAATATTTTATACAATTCAGTTTATTGTTGTAGCCCCGCTGTTAATACCACTCCCATCAACAGAAATTAATACAACTATGTATTTCAAAATTAGCAAGAGCCAAGATGAGCAACTTTCTCTTTCTTCAGTACCTATTTTCGATACTTTCATTATCCTAACTCTGAATTTGCCCTGAAAGTGCATTCCAATTAATGTCTAACACCAGGCAGCTTATGATGTGGTTATTGACTCCTTAGGGAATGGAATTAAACCATTAAATCCATTTTCTAAATCTAGGGTGAAAGGTTAATGGATTGACTAAAATGCTAAACAAATTCAAAGTAATATCCCTTGGAGGAAGAGATGAGGAAAAATGTCAAATGCTTGTCTTGCCAAATTTTTTCTCTGTTCTTAAATGCTCTAAATAATGTCAAAAGAACTGCAGAAAAACTATGGAGGCTAAAAAATTAAATAATGATGTGTCCTTTGTAACTGCCTTCCACCAAGCAATTTGTAGCAAATTTGAGTTTTTACCTTATTTCCTGGAAGACATAGAATAGTAGGTCAACAGGAAATGTTATTTACATTTAGCAGTTGGCAGAGATTAAACTGCAAGAAAAATTGATATGTGCAGCTTCTCACATCAACGATAAGAAAGAGAATAATATTCAGAACCTGTGAATCCAGCTACATTACTTATTACCTGGACTATCCTTCCTTTCTGAAAATTAAAAATATGATATTACAGTTGAATACATAAAAATTATTTTCCTTCTGAAAATCTAAGCTCAACTCTAAATGATACAGCAGATTATATGAATGCTTAAAATTATTCTTTCTTCCTCCCTACCTCCATAGAAAGAGCAATGTACTCTGTCTTTAGACTTTGGACTTGCCACCGCAACTTGCTTTGACCAATGGCCTGTTGAAAGACATGACATCAGCAGGAGCTTAAAATGTGCTCGCATAGTTGTCTTCTTGTGCCTCTGGCATTGCCATGAAAAAAGATTCCTCTGCATACCTATTTGCCCCAGGATGAAGACCAGAGCCAAACCTGTAGCTCAAAGTTGAGTTGCTTGGCTGAGTCTAGTCCAGGTGAGCTAATTCCTGCCAACCAGCAAACTCATGAAAAATTTAAAAAAAAAAAGAAAAAGAAAAATAAGCACTGATTGTTGAATGGCACTGAGACATTATGGTTGTGCAGTAACAACTGACCAAATGGATGAGAGTTACATGGTCTACAGTCTATGGTCTGAAAATAGTTGATTTCCCTTTAGGTCTGTTTCTGAGCTGCTTTTCCTATTTTGAACTCCTGAGCCCTAATTCTCCCAGGCTAAGGTGATTTGCTCCAGCTCCCAGCCATTATTATAATTTTGCAACTAAATTTTGTTTAGTTTTCTTTGCTACTGCTGCAATATTTACAATTTAAATTACCATAAACTTTGTGTACCATGTTGCTTGGCTTTTATGTTGAAGGAGTTCAGGAAATAACCCCTGAAGTATGCCATTTTGGACCTCAAACTGAGGGCACTTGGGGAACAGCAAATGTGGGGAAAGGTTTTCTCTGAACTACCCTTATCTACCTAAAGAGAAATCCTCCATATGAAATGCAATTGTCATGAATCCCCTCCCCAGAAATCTCATCAACCAGAGAAGCTTAAACTTGAGTTGCAGGTGAGAAAACTGGATAATCCCATGGCCAGAGAGACAGACTGTTGTCACCTTTTCTTCTGAGGACCTATTTATCTTGTCCCCAAAGCATTTACTGTCCCCTAAGTTGTCTACATCCCTCCTCCCCTTTCCCCAATGAAGAGAGTATATAAGCTTCTCTATAAGGTTTTTTTGGAGTATTTACTTTTCCTTCGTGTGACACCCCCATGCATGTAATAAATTTGAATACCTCTTCTCCTGCTAATCTGGCTACTGTCGGTTTATTTTATAGACTCAATTATCAAACCCTCAGAGAGTAAAGGGAAAGTCTTTCCTCTTCTACGCTGCTATTGCCCAGGGCAATCTGTGGAATCCCGAGGAATGTAAATGGGCTTAAGGTATTTACAGATTTGGTTTCTGCATATTTTTGCTCTTTTACTGTATTTGGAGGAAGACAGCTCTGAGGTCACTATTTCTTTGGTATAGATTTTATCACTGTAAAAATCTGATTTGCATGTAACGTTCAGAGGATAACATTTCCAATCATTAGTTTAGAAATGCAGAATGTGTACCAATGTGAACATATGATTGTCACTCCTGTTTCATGGAATTGTTTCCTAGGGTGGCTACAGAACCTTGGTCTAGCAGTGCCAAATCAGATGAATGTCTACCAGACTCTGAAATTTGAATAGGGATAATGTACATGGAAATGTTAGAACTGCTGGGATCAGATTTATTTATTTATTTATTTATTTTTATTATACTTTAAGTTCTAAGTCATGTGACAAAGTGCAGGTTTGTTACATATGATACATTGCCATGTTGGTGTGGCGCTGCCAACCCAGTATAGAGACTCGTCATTTACATTAGGTATATCTCATAATGCGCCTTATCTCTCCTTCCATCCCCCACCCCACAACAGGCCCCAGTTTCTGATGTTCCCCACCCTGTGTCCAAGTGTTCTTGTTGCTCAATTCCCACCTATGAGTGAGAACATGTGGCATTTGGTTTTCTGTCCTTGTGACAGTTTGCTCAGAATGATGGCTTCCAGCTTCCTCCATGTCCCCACAAAGGACATGAACTCATCCTTTTTTATGGCTGCATAGTATTCCATGGTGTATATGTGCCATATTTTCTTAATCCAGTCTATAATTGATGGACGTTTGGGTTGGTTCCAAGTCTTTGCTATTGTGTAGTGCCGCAATAAACATATGTGTGCATGCGTCTTTATAGCAGCATGATTTATAATCCTTTGGGTATATGCCCAGTAATGGGATGGCTGGGTCAAAAGGTATTTCTAGTTCTAGAACCTTGAGGAATCGCCACACTCTCCTCCACAGTGGTTGAACTAGTTTACAGTCCCATCAACAGTGTAAAAGCATTCTTATTTCTCCACATCCTCTCCAGCACCTGTTGTTTCCTGACTTTTAGGGATCAGAATTTTTATCCAGTCTCATGTAGACAGTAAAGATGATCAAAGAGAATCTAAACATCATTAGCTATCTTCACTCAAGGAAGAGACAACTTTCCCAACCTGCAGTAGAATGACCCAAGTGAACTGATATAATGAACACCCTCTCCTGGAAAGGCAGTAAAAAATAACTTTAGGTGCATTTTTAAGTTATCATAAAATAAGGGAAGTCTTCATTGTTCAAAAGAATAAAAGCCCAGTAATCCAAAGAGATAGGTGAAGTTGGTGAGTGTTTTGAAGATTTAATCTACCTTAAGTTTTATTTATTTATTTTCGTTAGCTGTTTCTTCTTTTAATTTTAAAGAAATTTTAATTTTAATTGATACATTATATTTGTACATATTTATGTGGTACGTGTGATATTTTCTTAAATGTAGAGAATGTGCAATGATCAAGTCAGTGTATTTAGGATAATCATCACCATAAGCATTTATCATTTCTATGTATTGACGACATTTAAAATCTTCACTTCTGGCTATTTGAAATGTACGATACATTGTTGATAACTTTAGTCACCCTAATCTACCATTGAACATTATAACTTATTTCTTCTAATTATACGCCATTAAGCAATCTCTCTTCATCTCCCCCTCCACACACACTCACATCCTTCCCAGCCTCTGGTAACTATCATTCTACTGTGTCTCCATGAGATCAAGTTTTTTAGCTTCCACAGTGAGTGGGAATGCATCTTTCCAATGATAGAATTTGGGTAGAATTCCGTAAGAAATAAAGCTGATAGGATCGATATAAAATTGCTGTATTATATTATAAGTCCACTTTTATAGATACCTATTGATAAAATGCACATAGTGGGATGTGGTTCAGGCTCTCAGGTTCCAGGATTCTTAGTCTTGGTACTATTGACATTTTGAACCAAACAATTTTTTTTTTTTTTTGAGACAGAGTCTTGCTCTGTCACCCAGGCTGGAGTGCAATGGCGTGATCTCACTGTAACCTCTACCTCCCAGGTTCAAGCTATCCTCCCGCCTCAGCCTCTCAAGTAGCTGGGAACACAGGCACACACCACCACGCCCAGTTGATTTTTATATTTTTAGTAGATACAAAGTTTCACCATGTTGGCCAGGTTGGTCTCCAACTCTTGACCTCAGGTGATCCACCCACCTCAGCCTCCCAAAGTGTTGAGATTACAGGCGTGCACCACTGTGCACGGCCAAAACAATTCTTTTTGTGGGGACTGTCCTGTGCATTGTAGGATGTCTGGCAGCATCTCTGGCCTCTACTCGACAGATGCCAGTAGCACCACAGTTGTGACAATCAAAAACATCTCTAGATATTTCCAAATGAGACAAAAGTAGTCCAGTTGAGAGCCACTGAGTTAGAGGATATTGTATTCTAATTTATCAACTAAAGATACCACTTTCCCTTTTCTTCTCCTCCATGATTTTGCTAATCCACCTGATCTTCATCCTCTCTCTCCTCTCCCTACAAAGGTAGTCATTCTTCATGCAAACCTCTCACGCTTTATAGAAATGTTCCATTGCATTAAAGTTCAGCTATAATGCAATGGTAAATGTCAAAGCAACATTTATGGAGACAAACTCCTAAATAGACAGGGACTGGTGAACATAGCATCAGTTATGCTTTTTGGTTCCAATAGTGTATATTGAAACTAGTCTGTACCTGCACTAGTTTATTACATAGATCTAGACATCATAATGGTATTCGTTAAAGAGATATTTCACCTGTATCTCATTGTTCTCAATTGTATAGTCAAGAGTAGAACATTTTTCTACTGATCTGGAGAAACTTTGTATGCCAACAGCTACAACTAGTCTGATTCTTATAATTAGACAGTATAAGATTTCTTGCATGCAAACACCATAATCATATTTTGTTTTCAACAAAGAACCATCTGTTTTCTAAAGGATGTGCTCCCAGGCATGCAATATTTCATTTAGATATTATGGCGCTGCTGCTATATTATCCTTGCTATGTGAGCCATATCATTGCAAGTGTGAAGTCCGCAAGCCATGTGTTGCAATAAGGTTATCTCCTTTTCTACTGTTAGTTTTGAGGCAACGTGTCAATAGTTTATGCACACAGTGACACAGAAAAATCTGGGGAGTAACTAAGATAGTTCATAGTAGAGCCAGCTACACTGGCAGATGGTGAATGCCCTTCCACAGTGTTCA
This sequence comes from Rhinopithecus bieti, assembly GCF_001698545.2. Classification (NCBI taxonomy): domain Eukaryota; kingdom Metazoa; phylum Chordata; class Mammalia; order Primates; family Cercopithecidae; genus Rhinopithecus; species Rhinopithecus bieti. The sequence continues at coordinate 959,342 of NW_016819410.1, read as the reverse complement.
AGCACAGGCTACAAAGTAAGGGCTACTTGCTTGGAGTGGGCAGTTGGCCTATCTAATGTTCATGTTCCCTCCAAGTCTAATATTTTATTATTCTTATTTTTTAAACTTCAATTTCAATCAATCAATTAACCCTTGAACTGTTTTTAGAAAGTAAATGCTGTGAGCAGTAATGCCTAAATCCTATAAAATGGAGATTGTCATCTCCATTTTACAGATGGGGAAAATAAGTCTTAAAAAGATAAAAGTACCCCCTTCTAACTCCATGTCAAAGCAGAGATTTAAGCCCAGGTCCAGCTGACTACAGCGACTACCCTGAAGTAGCGGACTGGGAGTCAGAGCATATGATGAGTTTTTAGCCGAGACATAATACACAAGCCAGAGATTTTTGCCACACACACACACACAAAATTCTTCATCTTTTAAAAACTTCTATGCTTTGTGTCACTTATGATGAGATCCTATATTAAGCAAAAAACTAATTAGTCAATGAAGAAAAACCCTGTTAATAAAAGTGTTCTGCTACAAGTGACACTTTGTTCTCTAGTTAAGTAATTGTATTGGTTCAAAATGCAATTAAATTTTCTACACACAAATAAAAACTCAGTTGAAAATGAAGCATAAATCCATATCACTTTAATTCTGTTATCTCTTTTAAAACTGCATGTACCAATTTAGTGAAATGGTTTATATGTGTGTGTGTCTGTGTGTGTACAATTTTTAAGTAGTTTTAAGTCCTAGGTTTCATATTTGCACCACTTTCCCTCAGACCTTAAAAAAGATTTGTAGAGAAACACAATTGAAAATAGATCAAGAATTTTATTTATGGTACAACTATTTTCCTGATAGAAGTCAGAAAATTATAAAACAAGAAGGTTTTCAGTATATATATTTGAGAACAAGATGAGGAAACAAAATGCTAAAAACCTGTACTTGAAATGCTATTTCTGTATAAAAATAATGAAATGTCAGGATCAAGAGGAATCCTGTAAATCACGTTATTAGCTTCTGTTTTAGTTTATTACATGCAGCTATGGATCTGAGACCTTTTCTCTTATTAAATCTACAATTGGCTAAATTGACACAATTTCACTCTCTTATAAAAAAAGAGAATCCTATCGAAATTACATGGTTTAGTTTTACCCATTATTTGACCTTTCCTTCGCTTATATTTCCTATTTACAGTTTCAAGCTTTTGAAAGCTGGCTTGACATACAAAGTATTTTTCTGTGGCAAACAAAATAAATCAGTCCCTTCAGAACGCTTTACTGTATTTATATCCCATCTTGTTCCAAAAGATAGAGAGGATTTACAAAATCATGTATAATAATATGACAATATTTAATGAGATAAAAAGTTAGAAATGAAGAAAATAATGAGGGAAAGCTTTATAATGTTATTTACTTCAAAAGTCAAGTTGATTAACCACTTAGTTGCTACTGCTCAAGATTATAAACAAAATAACCAATACCAGACAAACATGCTCTATTAGTTTTACTGTACTAGGCCATTTCTCTTCGCTTATAGCCCACTCTTACTTGTTTCATGTAAAGTCTTTCTGGAAGAACACCAGGTTAGCATAGTATTAAAGTGAGAGTGGATACCATTTGCTGAACATCTCCTCTGAACCACCCAAATAATCACTCATTCAATTTGGTCACATTCTAAGCTAAATTCAACTCAACCAGCAGACATTTGTGCCCTGTTATTTCATGTTTTCCCACACATGTGTTTTTTAGGTGCCCTCTGAGTATAAGCTCCTCAAGGGCAAGAACAAGGTGTTTCACCCCTTTATACTGCTCACAATCCCAATTCCACCATACTCTTCCCACCATGAAAAAATTTTATTGCAAAAGCAGTCTATGGGAAGAGTGATCTTTGCCCATCCTGCGTGTGTGTGTGTGTGTGTGTGTGTGTGTGTGTGTGTGTGTGTATCATGGTCTAAACTACTTACTACAGATTCTGAATCCCAATCCCAAAGTCTATAAATAAAATGTGGTTTTGCAGCTTTGCAGACACTGCCGCAGAGGAAAACCCTGTACTATTAGCCATGGTCAACCCAACCGTGTTCTTCGACATTGCCGTCGACAGCGAGCCCTTGGGCCGCGTCTCCTTCGAGCTGTTTGCAGACAAGGTTCCAAAGATAGCAGAAAATTTTCGTGCTCTGAGCACTGGAGAGAAAGAATTTGGTTATAAGGCTTCCTGCTTTCACAGAACTATTCCAGGGTGGTGACTTCACACGCCATAATGGCACTGGTGGCAAGTCCATCTATGGGGAGAAATTTGAAGATGAGAACTTCATCCTAAAGCATACAGGTCCTGGCATCTTGTCCATGGCAAATGCCGGACCCAACACAAATGGTTCCTATTTTTTCGTCTGCACTGCCAAGACTGAGTGGTTGGATGGAAAGCATGTGGTCTTTGGCAAAGTGAAAGAAGGCATGAATATTGTGGAGGCCATGGAGCGCTTTGGGTCCAGGAATGGCAAGACCAGCAAGAAGATCACCATTGCTGACTGTGGACAACTCAAATAAGTTTGACTTGTGTTTTATCTTAACCACCAGACCATTCCCTCTGCAGCTCAGGAAGCACCCCTCCACCCCATTTGCTCACAGTATCCTAGAATCTTTGTGCTCTCGCTGCAGTTCCCTTTGGGTTCCATGTTTTCCTTGTTCCCTCCCATGCCTAGCTGGATTGCAGAGTTGAGTTAAGTTTATGATTATAAAATAAAAACTAAATAACAAAAAACAAAAAAAAAAAGTGGCTTTGCAAAGAGTCAAAAGAGGTTCCTATGAGTTCAAGCATGTCCCTTCCAAAATTCACATGTTGAAGTCCTAATCCTTATTACATCAGACCTTATTTAGAGGTAGGATATTAACAGAGGCAATCCAGGTAAAAATGAAGTCATTCAGGTGCACCCTAATCTAATATGACCAGTGTCCTTATAAGAAGAGGATATTAGGATTCAAACTGGTATAGAAGGAAGACAATGTGAAGATACAGGTAGAAGACAGCCGTATGCAAGCCAAAGGGAGATCTAGAACAGGTGTCTCCCTCGCGGCCTTCAGAAAGAACATATTCTGCTGACACCTTGATCTCAAACTTCTAGCCTCCAGAATTGTGAGAAAATTAAATTCTGTTGTTTACGCTACTCTGTTTATAGGTACTTTTTGACAGCAACACCAGGAAACTAGCACAGAAGGTTTTTTTGGTTTTTTTGTTTGTGTTTTTTAACTTGCAGCATCTAGGTATTATTTGAGACTGTCTGAACTCATTGAGATAAGAATCATACACATTTTACTCTTTGTTTTTATATATAGCAAACTACTAAGACTATATACACAGTAGGGTCATATATCAATACTTAGTTCTACTCATTAATTAATGATGGTAACATTTCACCAGTTTTGCAAGAGAATAGTGTGTGTTCTGGTCCAGTCTGAATGATAGCATTTATAGTATCCTCATAATCAACAACATCTTATTGAGGTTATACCCTGTGCCTATTACTGTTATGGGCACTTCATTCACTTTAAATCTCTTAATCCTGACAAGAGGAAGGAAATGCTATTATTATCTCTGTACCTTGCTGTTTTGCATACTATCTCTTCTTTCTTCAGGCCTTTACTACTAACCACAGAAAGTTCAAGTCTTATTTATTTGCTTAAAGAATATCCTTTAAGAACTAATGTTTGATAGCTCCTTTTCTCAGGAGTCTTTCATTGTATTAATTTGTTCTGCAAGATGTTGGATATTAACAGTATAAGTTAACGAAAGTTTTGCATGATAATGCAGCTCTCTGTCATCCTGTAGTTCACCTGTTTCAGAATCATCTTGACTACTTGTTTGAAATTCTCATTCCAAGGTCCAATGTCAGGCCTAATGAATTAGTTTCTAAGGGTGGGGCCCTGACAACTATATTTGTAAATAAACATTTTGGACGATTCCTCTGCACATTCAAATTTGAGAACCATGCACTATTTTGAAAATGCCATCTGTGTTTTCACTAAATATTAGTTCAATTGATTTATTAACTAATTAATGGAGACCTTACCTACTAATCATATGGGAAGAAACTTTATAAATTATAAAAGGTTAAATATAAAATTATAATAAAAAAATCAATGCAGTTTTAAAGCAGATTACATTCACACTGTTAGGAAGACAAGGAAAGCAAGCATTAATACTCAACAAATGAGCCTGAAAACATCACTAATCCATCTGCTTTACATTAAATGTCTCATTAAGAAGGACAATTTTAGTGTATGGTTACTGACCTTGGTGGATTTCACCAATTATTTCATAATACTATAATCCAAGTTACAAGTTCCAGCACATGTATTGACAATGAAGTCTAATGGACTGGAAAGAAGAAAAGAATTCATTATAAAAAATATATTAGTCTCATTATTTCCAAAAGTCTTCCATCAATTTGATTTGCCAGAAGTCAACAGTTTTATAGAAAAGCCTAAATATTTCTAAGTTCCTGATTGGTAACAGGAAGAAGCATGTTGTGTAGCCAGCCTCCAAGATGGCACCCAGTGATCCTGACCTCCTGGTTTTCATACCCTTGTGTAGTCCCCTCCCATATTGAATAGACCTGACTAAACTCATTGAGATAAGAATCATATATATTTTACTCTTTGTTTTTATATATAGCAAACTACTAAGACTATATACATAGTGGGGTCAGATATCAACATCTAGTTCTACCCCTTAATTAATGATGGTAACCTTTCACCAGTTTTGCAAGAGAATAGTATGTGTTCTGGTCCAGTATGAATGATAAAATTTATAGTATCCTCAAAATGAACAACATTTCATTGAGGTTATACCCTGTTCTTATCCATCCAGTAGGATATTGCAAAAATGATGGGAGTGGGACTTCTGAGGCTAGGTCATAAAAGATACTATCGCTTTTCTCCTGGTTTCTCTCTCCTGTTACTCTGAAAGACTCCTGCTGTCATGCTGCATGGACACTTAAGTAGCCTACTGAAGGACACATATGAAGAGAAACTGCTTTCTGACAACAGCTGACGTGAACTTTCTACACATGTTGAGTGAGTCATCTTAGAAGCAAAACCTTCAGCCCTGGACAATCCTTCAAATAACTGCAGCTTCAGCCGCCATCTTGATTGCAAACTCACCAGATACCCTAAACCAAAATGCAACTAAGCCACTCCTGAATTCCTAATCCACAGAACTGCATGATATGGCAAATGTGTATTTTTGCTTTTAAATATTTTGTTATGTACCAATAGATACAAATTAATACAGATATAAATGCAATAATTCCAAGGATGCTTACATGCTGGAATAGCACTTGGTATTATTAACCTACCTCTGCAGCCCTTCAAATCCAGGTGTTATTTTCACTTTTCCACCATCTTTTCAGAGAGCTCTTTCTCAATCCCTTCTGCTTTCTTTCTCCTTTTATCACTTATGATTGGTCCTTTCCAAGAGATCTACTTTTTATTCTCTTGGTTCATTCATCCCATATCAACTCATCTTCTCTATGAGGATGGTTTTCAAATCTTTTTTTTTTCCCAGCCCTGAATGTCTCTCCTAAGGCACAATATACAAATGGCACTTGAGCGTTTCCACATGGGTGCTCAAAGTCAACATAGCTGCAACTGGATTTGTCTTCTTGTCTTTAAAATTGATTGTCCTCTTCTGACTTCATATCTATTAGTGGGACTCTTCTTCTCCCCAGTGATAAACCATCAAACTAATTCTCCAACTCTTCACTTATTTTCCATTGGCTTCTTATTGTTAAATTCCGTGAATTTATGCTTCACAATGTCTTTAAAATCTTCTGTTTCTTTTCATTTCTATTACCTGATTCACAACCACTTGCTTGTGAAGTGGTCATTACAATAACCCCCTGAGGTGATAATAATAGTAACCACTACATCTATTCTTCTTGATCTCCAACACTAATAAAATAATATTAGTTCATGACCTTCCATCTGTCATGCACACAACTGTCAAATTTATCCTTCTAGACATTACATTCTTCTTCCTTCACTGAGAAATTTTCAATGGCAATTCTTTATCCTTAATTTTACCTTTCCCAACCCCTTCTCCAACTACTGCATTATTTTAATCCTCGTGAACTAAGCTGGAATTTTACTGCCATCCTAGCATTTCAATCATAGTTCCACCTCCATACTTCTTGTCCAGTTCACTCTCCACTTGTTAATGACCTCCTTAGTCTCTCTACATGTTCACAATATTTAAATCTTTGCCATGCTTCATAACCCAACTCAAGTCTCACCTCTCTAATAGATTTTCTTTGTTCTCTCTGGTTCACAAAATATTACCAGTATATGTATTCAAAAGTATAATAAATAGACAAGAAATATTAATATGAAATTAAGATATTATCTATACAAGTTATCTAAACCACTATTATACTTGCTTCTTGTTGCATTCATTTAGCAGTAAATAGTGTATGTCTTTGTGCTTTCAATGAATGAAGACCTAGCTCAACATGAATCAACTGAAATAGAATATTTCTGCAAGTCTCTAGAATTCTCATAATTCCATCTGGAATTATGAATGCCTGTTGGTCATTAATAAGCCAGCTCTACCCAAATAGTGCCTATATGATTAGGTCAGCATAAATCTGTTGTGATTTAGAATAGAAAGTGGCACCGCCTGCATTGTTTCCCTTGCCATTGTTCCATATTGTGATCATGCTTAACTGATTAAATGATACTTTCTATACAACATTTTATTAGCAAGAGTGGAAATTACTGTATTTCTCTTAAAACTGAACTTGTTTTATATGTCCCAGAAATTTCTTAAATGCTAGTCCTAAGGGCCTAGCCCACAATGGTACTTCTCTAACAGCAACAACATAGCATATCTGCCCAAAGAGCACTACATCTAGCCATTGTGATTTATCCAACTCTAAAATACTGACAATAACATTATAGATTTTTTTCATTTGTATGAGTGTCTCCTCCCTCCATAAATTGCACAGTACTGGAAGTCAGAAACGAAGTTCAACAATTCATTCAAAAATGTTTTCTGAATATTAGTTCAGGAAGGATCCATTAAAAATTTTGAAGCAAGAATGTATGAGGCAGAGTTCTGAGTTGCCAGCAGCAGAAATACTCTGGTCAAATTAAGAAGAAAAGGAAAACAATATATTGAAAAGCTATTGGGTGGCACACAGATTCATCTACAAGTCAGAGAACTGGGCTCAGAAAATAGCCAGGAACAAAAGGCAGCTGGATCATTACATAAAACTGATTGGGCAAGAGACTGAAGCTCTACATCTGACCTCTGGACACTGGAACTACCACCAGTGCTGCCTCCAGCACTAGACTCTGGAGGCCACTCCTGACACTATTACCTTGGAGACTGGATGTTACTGCCACTTTTTGCTTTGGATTCTAAATCTATAGCAGGCATGTCTGATTGGGCTAGCACATGTTATGCACCTCAGCTGCAAGACACTGAAAAAACAGTGACAATTCTTTTTACCTTCAAAAACAAGAGGCAAAATAGGTCAACCAGGGAATGAGGTTCAGATGCTAGACAACAAAAATAATTTTCTAAAAAAAAGGTATGTTTTCACTACAATGTATTACGATCATTTTGCCCTTTAGAACAATCACTGTAACACCAATATTGAGAATAATTACAGAGGCCAAATTGGAGTTTTAGTTTGAAGCTGCATGCAAGACATTATGAAGGTAAGGGGATGGAGAGGAAACAACAGATTCAAGAGAACGTGTAATGACAGAATCTGGAGACCAATTTCACTTGGTGAGTAAAGGAGGGTTGTCAATAATTGCTGTTGGATTTCTGGCTGGGGAGACCATGTGAATTTAAACAGAAAATTTAGCAAATCAGGTAGGGGCATTTTGAGTATAAAGTGTCTGTGGCCATTTAAACGTGACCATAAAATCTTTGCAGTTTTTCTTTGCAAAACTGCAAAACTGCAAAACTGCAAAACTGCAAAACTGCAAAAAAAAAAAAAAAAAAAAAGATTCTTGGTATAATTTGGATACTTATCCTTGCCCAAATCCAGTGTTGGTGGTGGGAACTAGTGGGAAGCATTTGGGTCTTAAGGGAAGAACCCCTATGGCTTGGTGCTGTTCTCACAGTGTTGAGTGGATTCTCATGAGATTTGGTTGTTTAAAAGTGTCACCTCCCACTCCCTCTCGCTCCTGCTCTGGCCATATGACGTGCCCGCTTCCACTTTACACTCCACTGTGAATAAAAGCTCCCCAAGGACTTCCCAGAAGCTGAGCAGATGCTGGCACCATGCTTGTACAGCCTGAAAAACCATGAACCAAAAAAACTTCTTTACTTTATAAATTACCCGGCCTCAGGCATTCCTTTATAGCAATGAAAGAATGGCCTAGAACAGAAAATTGGTACTGGGAGAGGCATCACTATAAAGATGCCTGAAAATGTGGAAGCAGCTTTGGAACTGGTAACAGGGAGAGGTTGAAAGAGTTTGGAAGACTCAGAAGAAAAGAAGGTGAGGGAAAGTTTGGAATTTCTTAGAGACTGGTTAAATGGTTATGACCAAAATGCTGATAGTGACATAGACAGTGAAGGCGAGGCTGCCAAGGCCTCAGTTGGAAAAGAGGAATTTACTGGGAACAGGAGCAAAGATCACCCATGCTATGCATTAGCAAAGAGCTTGGCTGTATTCTGCCCATGTCCAAGAGATCTGTAGAAGTTTAAACTTAAGAGTGATGACTTAGGGTACCCGATGGAAACAATTTCTAAGCAGAAGTGTTCAAGATGTGGCCTGGGTGCTTCTAACAACCTATGCTCAAATGTGGGAGCAAAGAAATGACTTAAAGTTGGAACTGATATTTAAACAGGAAACAGAGCACAAAAGTTTGGAAAATCTGTAGCCTGGCTATGTAACAGAGAAAGAATTTTCTTTTTCATGAGAGGAATTCAAGCAGGCTGTGGAGCAACCACTTGCTAGAGAGATTTGCCTAACTAAGAAGGAGCTAAGTGCTGATAGCCAAGACAATGTGGAAAAGGCCTTGAAGGTGTTTCATAGATCTCTGAAGCAGCCCCTCCCATCACAGGCTTTAAGGCCTAGGAGGACTGAGTTGTTTTGTGGGCCAGGTCCATGCCCTGTTTCCTTGTTCAGCCTCAAGATACTACTCCCCACATCCTGGCTGCTCTGGCTCCAGTCTTGGCTCAAAGGGGCACAGATACAGCTGGGGCTGCTGCTTCAGAGGGTGCAAGCCATAAGCCTTGGTGGCTTCCACGTGATGTTAAACCTGCAAGTGCACAAAGTGCAAGAGTAAAGGAAGCATTGTAGCCTCCACCTAGATTTAAGAGGATGTATGAGAAAGCCTGGGTGCCCAGGCAGAAGCCTGCTGTGGGAACAGAGACCTCACAAAGAACATTTACTAGGGCAGTGTAGAGGGGAAATGTGGAGTTGGAGACCCTGCACAGAGTCCCCATGGGGCACTACCTAGTGGAGCTGGTGGAAGGAGGCCACCGTCCTCCAGCCCCCAGAATGGTAGATCCATGGCATCTGGCACCTTGCACCTGAAAAAGCCACAGGCACTCAACTCCAACATATGACACCAGCCAAGGGGGCTGCACCCAACAAAGTCACGAGGCAGACCGCCCAAGGCCTTGGCAGCCGACCCCTTGCACCAGTGTGTCCTGGATTTGGTACGTGGAGTCAAAGGAGATTATTTGGAGCTGTAAGATTTTGAGTGCCCTGCTGCGTTTTGAACTTGCATGGAGCCTATAGCCCCTTTCTTTTAGTTGATTTCTCTATTTTGGGGTGGGAATGCTTACCTAATACCTATACTCCCATTGTATCTTAGAAGTAAATAATTTGGTTTGTATTTTACAGGCTCATGGGTGGAAGGGGCTTGCCTTGTCTCAGGTGAGACTTTGGGCTTTTTGGCCTTTTGAGTTAATATTGGAATGAGTTAAGACTTTGGGGGATTATTGGGAAGGCATGATGGTATTTTGCAATGTGAGAAGGACATGAGATTTGTGGGGGCCAGGAGATGAATTACATGGTTTGGATATCCGTCCCTCCCCAAATCTCAAGTTGAGATGTAATCTCCAATGTTGGGGTGGGACTTGGTGGGAGGTGTTTAGGTCTTGGCAGAGGATTCTTCATGGCTTGGAGCTGTCTTTGCAATAGTGACTGAGTTCTCATGGGATCTGCTTGTTTAAAAGTGTGTCACCTCCCCACCCCCTTGCTCCTGCTCTGGTCATGTCATATGCCTACGTGCCTGCTTCTGCTTCACCTTCTGCCATGAGTAAAAGCTCCCTGAGGCCTCCCCAGAAGCTGAACAGATGCCAGCTTCATGCTTGTACAGCCTGCAAAACCATGAGCCAATTAAACCTCTTTTCTTTATAAATTGCCCAGTCTTAGGTACCCCTTTATAGCAAAGCAAGAATGGCCTAACACAAATCTGCTTCCCCACTCTATGAAATATAGCAGGTCTCATGGTAGAAGCGATATGTGACTGGCAAGTCTCAGCCACAAGTGGTCTTGCAGTTTTCACTCTCATCCTCTTTGAACATTGTGACCACCAAATGAAGAATTCCAAGTTAGCCTGGACAAGAGGCCACCTAGACAAAAAGAGGCTCAGCCATTCCAGCCTTCTGAGCTGAGGACTGAGATATGAAACACACTAATTTCCTATAGCCACCTGAGGAAATACAAGCAGAAGAACCACCCAACCAAACTGCAGAATCATGAGCAAGGAAATAATTGTTTAAGATACTGCATTTTGAAATTGCTTATTGTACAGCAATATAGAAATCATATATTGCTGATGAAGAGATGTCCATTTGAGAGTTAGAAATGAGTCTGGAGCAAATGAGAGATAATATGACCATCACAATGTCATGCACTGCATGACATTATCCCATATAAGGTCATATTGTTGTAGTCATAGGCAAAGGTGATAATTTAAACCAACACGTAAGACATTAATAGAAAAAAGAAATTAGTGAAGGACATTGTAAAGGAGCTTCCAGTGATGAATCAAGCAAATCTATTAAACAACTAGGAAGTCATGGATGACCTTGGTCAAAGCTTAGTGTTCTTTGGAGAACTGGTGTAAATGCCAGATAATATGAATTGAGATGGGTTTAGAAAGTAAAGAAAATGAAACAGTAAGTCATGATATCTTTTGAAAATATTTTATATGACTAAAAGCAAAAGATAGGGTAGAAGTTGGAGGGGTATTTTCAAAAGATGAAAACATATCAGCATGTTTACAAAGTGAAGTAGAACTTAAAAGAGATGATGTAAGGTCTCTGAAGAAACAGTAGGGGAAGAAATTAGGCATGAGGGTAAAGGGATCAGCATTTTTCAGGAAGAAGAGCTGCACCTTTACTGACCCTGGAATAAACAATAGAAGGACAAGTACCGGAATAGCTGATTTGGTGGGGATGGGTCAATATTTGGGAATGGGAAGGCTCCATCTACAGTAAACTAGTTGCCAGGTGGGAGCAGGGGAGGGAAGTAATTTTTGCCTAAGCTCATCCATTTTCTCTGTAAAGTTAGAGACCATTTATCTTCTCAGTGTAGGAATATATGAAAAGCTAGGAGATCTGAGCAGAGTGGCAAATATTTGAACAGAGAATAGGACAGAGTATTTGTAATAGTTAGAATATGGCCACAAATTCTGTATCAGGCTAGTTTCAATTTTTCTTGTGATTCAGTACAATGAGTTCTTATTTCTCCCGAGGTTGTGAAAATAAGCAGTCACTGGTTTTTTGTGTTTTGTTGTTGTTGTTGTTGTTGTTGTTTTAACAATATAAAGCCTTTCTTTTCTTCCACTGCCAAAGAAATTGACCACTTCCTGCAAAGATGGCTAGTCTGTGTGATTCCCCGTTTAATTCCACCTTCTCTTCTTTTGTATTGATTCTCCTTCTTCTGTTTTCCTTTTTCAAAAAGGGAATAGATCCTTCATCCTCATTTTCTAGGTCACACTTTCCAATAAAGTACTTGCACAAAAAACCTTTATTGCAGGTCTAGCAACCTCATGTTATTATTTGGTTACCCCATTTTCATTATGGCCGAGTTTAGGTTTGGCATCTCAGGTATTCCCCCATCTTTGAGTAATTTGTTTTGCTGTCTGAGATCTGCCACTGTTGAGTTCTTTCTGCACAGTATTACATACATGCCTCTTCCTCTAATCGCTATGCTTTTGGTGGTTTTCCCACTTTTATAGAGTCTGGAGTTTTAGCTGTCTCCTATCACTAAAAATGGCACCAGAAATAGAGTTTGAGGTGTTTTGTGTTTTCTTTCCCTTCATACTGCTTGTTTGCTTTTTCAATAGTTTTCAAAAAAGGGAACAGAAAAAAATGTTCACTTAATGTCACTGTCAAATGGAAATCTCAAGTTTTTCTGTAAGCAATAGTGAATCTCCTCATTAATGCCATCAATACATACATACATACATAACATATATACATGCATATATATATTTTCAACTTTTATCTATATCTATCTATCATCTAACTATATATAGAGATATATAGATGTTTTCATTTTAGGCTTAGGAGGTACATGTACAGGTTTGTTACAGTGGTATACTGCATGATGCTGAGGTTTGGGGTAGGATTGATCCCATCACCCAGGTACTGAGCACGGTATCCAATAGGTACCAGTAGGTAGCTATCCAATAGGTAGAATTGCCCCCTTCCAATTCTCCCCTAATAGTCCCCGGTGTCTATTGTTCCCATCTTTCTGTCCATGTGTACCAAATGCTTAGCTCCCACTTATCAGTGAGTACATATATTTGGTTTTCTGTTCCTGTGTTAATTCACTTAGGATAATGACCTCAAGCTGCATCCATGTTACTGCAAAGGACGTGATTTCATTCTTTTTTACTGCTTTTTAGTATTCCATGTGGTATAAATGTGGCACATTTTCTCTATCCAATCCACCATTATTGGACATCCAGGTTGATTCCATGTCTTTGCTATTGTGAATAATGCTGCGATGAACGTATGAATGCATGTATTTTTGGTAGATTGATTTATTTTCTTTTGGGTATATACCCAGTAATGGGAATGCTGGGTTGAATGGTATTTCTATTTTAAATTATTTGAGAAACCTCCAAACTGCTTTCCACAGTGGCTGAACTAATTTACATTCCCACCAACAGTGTATACGCATTCCCTTTTCTCTGCAGCCTTGCCAACATTGTTTTTTTTTTTTTTTTTTTTTTTTTTTTTTTTTTTTTTTTTACTTTTTTTTCTTTTTGAGACAAGGTCTCATTCCAACGCCCAGGCTGGAGTACAGTAGCACAATCACAGCTCACTGCAGCTTGACTTCCTGGGCTGAGGTGATTCTCCCACCACAGCCTCCCAGGTAGCTGAAACTGCAGGCCCATGCCACCACACCCAGCTAATTTTTTGTTGTTGTTTGTTTGTTTTTGTAGAGATGGGGGTTTCGTCATGTTGCTCCTGCTGGTCTCTAATTTCTGGGCTCAAGTGATCGTCTTGCCTTGGCCTCCCAAAGTGCGGGGGTTACAGTTTTGAGCCTGGCTGACTTTTAAATAATAGCCCTTATGACTGGTATGAGATGGTATTGATGGCAGCGGCCCTGTCTAGAGTGGCTGCTGTGTAGACACCAGCTGCAGCAGGGGAGGTGCGGCCAGAACTGTGGGTTCCATGCAGCCAGCAGCAGCTGGGCACAAGCGGGAGCTCTGCCCCCTTCTGAGTTGGCAGGTGGGAGCCCTGTGCTCCCAGGCACAGCTGCAGCCACCCAGCTGCGGCTCCGAACCCAGGCATCCCTGTGCTCTCGGGGGCCCAGGAAAACCCCTACCCCCCACAGGCTCATGCCTGCTCCTGTCCCTGGTCTCTCTCCTCCCAGCACCCACTCTGATTTTGGAGCAGAGTTGAGGCTAGGCCGGGTGCTGTCGTGACCCAGCTCAGTGTGTGCATGCTTGGGGTTGTGCAACATGCCAGCCCCCTACTGCCTTGGCCCCCTCCAGACTTTGGGCACCTAGGAGCACGGGAGGGAGGCCAAGGGGGGTGCTGAGGAAGGCTTCTCGCAGGCCTGCAGGCACCCCTTGGCAAAAACAGCCTAGGTGCCATGGAGGGCATGATTGATGGCGGCAGGAGGCAGACAAGCCCCTAGGTGGAAAGGGGCGGGTCCCTGGTGAAGCTCCACCTTCAAGTCAGGATGCCTTGAAACCTGAGGGTCTGGCTGTCAGTTCATGGTGGAATCCACAGCCCAGAGTGAAAACACATGGTGTTTTTTCTGGGCCCGCCCATAGCCGCCCATGGCCACCCATGAACCAATCAGCACGCACGTTCTCTCTTATGAGCCCATAAAAACCCCCCACCCCCACTCAGCTAGACTCACCTACTGATTTGAGGTGACATCTTTCCTATATGCTAAATTCCCTTTTTTATGTTAGACCTATTTCTGAATTTCCTTTTTAATTCCATTGATGTCTTTTTATTCAGGTGCTACATTATTCTTATTTATTATATTTATTCATTTATTTATTTTTTATTTATTATACTTTAAGTTCTGGGATACATGTGCAGAACGTGCAGGTTTGTTACATATGTATACATGTGCCATGGTGGTTTGCTGCACCCATCAACCTATCATCTACATTAGATATTTCTCCTAATGCTATCCCTCCCCTTGCCCCCAACTCCCTGACAGGCCCCAGTGTGTGATGTTCCCCTCCCTGTGTCCATGTGTTCCCATTGTTTAACTCCCACCTGTGAGTGAGAACATGCGGTGTTTGGTTTTCTGTTCCTGTGTTAGTTTGCTGAGAATGATAGTTTCCAGCTCCATCCATGTCCCTACAAAGGACATGAACTCATTCTTTTTTATGGCTGCATAGTATTCCATGGTGTATATGTGCCACATTTTCTTTATCCAGTCTATCATTGATGGGCATTTGAGTTGGTTCCAAGTCTTTGCTATTGTAAATAATGCTGCAATAAACATACATGTGCATGTGTCTTTATAGTAGAACAATTTATAATCCTTTGGGTATATACCCCAAAATGGGATTGCTGGGTCAAATGGTATTTCTGGTTCTAGATCCTTGAGGAATCTCCACACTGTCTTCCACAATCGTTGAAGTAATTTACACTCCCACCAATAGTGCAAAAGCATTCCTATTTCTCCACATCCTCTCCAGCACCTATTGTTTCCTGACTTTTAAATAACCACCATTCTAACTGGCGTGAGATGGTATCCCATTGTGGTTTTGATTTGCATTTCTCTGATGACCAGTGATGATGAGTTTTTTTCATATTTCTTGGCCACATAAATGTTTTCTTTTGAGAAGTGTCTGTTCATATCCTTTCCCCACTTTTTGATGGGGTTGTTCGTTTTTTTCTTGTAAATTTGTTCAAGTTCTCTGTAGATTCTGGATATTAGCCCTTTGTCAGATGGATAGATTGCAAAAATTTTCTCCCATTGTGTAGGTTGCCTGTTTGCTCTGATGATAGTTTCTTTGCTATGCAGAAACTCTTCAGTTTATTTAGATCCCATTTGTCAATTTTGGCTTTTGTTGCAATTGCTTTTGGTGTTTTAGACATGAAGTCTTTGCTCATGCCTATGTCCTGAATGGTATTGCCTAGGTTTTCTTCTAGGGTTTTTATGGTTTTAGGTCTTATGTCGAAGACCTTGAGTTAATTTTTGTATAAGGTGTGAAGAAGGGGTCCAGTTTCAGTTTTCTGCATATGGCTAGCCAGTTTTCCCAACACCATTTATTAAATAGGGAATCCTTTCCCCATTGCTTGTTTTGTCAGGTTTGTCAAAGATCACATGGTTGTAGATGTGTGGTGTTATTTCTGAGGCCTCTGTTCTGTTCCATTGGTCTGTATGTCTGTTTTGGTATCAGTACTATGCTGTTTTGGTTACCATAGGCTTGTAGTATAGTTTGAAGTCAGGTAGCGTGATGCCTCTAGCTTTGTTGCTTTTGCTTAGGATTGTATTGGCTATACAGGCTGTTTTTTTGGTTCCATATAAAATTTAAAGTTGTTTTTTCTAATTCTGTGAAGAAACTCAATGGTAGCGGTGGGAATAGCATTTCAATTAAAATTAATTATTGGGTAATATGACCATCTTCACAATATTGAGTTCTTCTATCATTTTACATTGGAATGTATTTCATTTGTTTGTGTCTCTCATATTTCTTGAGCAGATGGTTTTGAGTTCTCCTTGATGCCTAAAAGGCCCTTCACATCCCTTGTAAGTTGTATTTCTAGGTATTTTATTCTCTTTGTAGTAATTGTGAATGGGAGTTCACTCATGATTTAGCTCTCTGTTATTGGTATATAAGAATGCTTGTGATTGTTGCACAACGATATTGTATCTTAAGACTTTGCTGAAGTTGCTTACCAGCTTAAGAAGTTTTGGACTAAGACAATGTGATTTTCTAAATATACAATCATGTCATCTGCAAACAGAGATAATTTGACTTCCTCTCTTCCTATCTGAACACTCTTTATTTCTTTCTCTTAGGCTGATTGCCCTGGCCAGAACTTCCAGTATTATGTTGAATAGGAGAGGTGAGAGAGGGCATCCTTGTCTTATGCTGGTTTTCAAAGGGAATGCTTCCAGCTTTTGCACATTCAGTATGATATTGGCTGTCAGTTTGTCATAAATAGCTCTTATTATTTTGAGATATATTCCATTAACAACTGGTTTATTGAGTGTTTTTAGCATAAAGAGGTGTTGAATTTTATTGAAGGCCTTTTTGGCATCTATTGAGATAATCATGTGTTTTTTTTCATTGGTTCTGCTTATGTGATGGACTACATTTTTTGATTTGCATATGTTGAACCAGCCTTGCATCCCAGAGATGAAGCCAACTTGATTGTGGTTGATAAGCTTTTTGATGTGCTACTGGATTCAGTTTGCCAGTATTTTATTGAGAATTTTCACATTAATGTTCATGAGGGATATTAGCCTAAATTTTTTTTTTTTTTTTTTTTTTTTACGGAGTCTTGCTCTGTCACCCAGACTGGAGTGCAGTGGCACAATCTCAGCTCATTGCAACCTCTGCCTCCCAGTTTCAAGTGATTCTCCTGCCTCAGCCTCCTGAGTAGCTGGTACTACAGGTGTGTGCCACCACACCCGGCCAATTTCTGATATTTTTAGTAGAGACAGGGTTTCACCATGTTAGCCAGGATGGTCTTGATCTCCTGACCTCTTGATCTGCCCACCTTGGTCTAAAATTTCCTTTTTTTTGTTGTGTCTCTGCTAGGTTTTGGTATCAGGATGATGCTGGCCTCATAAAATGAGTTAGGGAGGAGTCCCTCTTTTTCTATTGCTTAGAATCATTTCAGAAGGAATGGTACCATCTCTTCTTTGTACCTCTGGTAGAATTTGACTGTGAATCCTTCTGGTCCTGAGCTTTTTTTGGTTGGTAATCTATTAATTACTGCCTCAATTTCAGAACTTGTTATTGGTCTATTCAGGGATTAAACTTCTTCCTGGTTAATCATGGGAGGGTGTATGCATCTAGGAATTTATCCATTTCTTCTAGATTTTCTAGTTTTCTAGTTGATTGGCATAGAGGTGTTTATATAGTATTCGCTGGTGGTAGTTTGTATTTCTGTGGAATCAGTGGTGATATCCCCTTTATCATTTGTTGTTGTGTCTATTTGATTCTTCTCTCTTTTCTTCTTTATTAGTCTGGCTAGCCATCTATCTATTTTGTTAATCTATTCAAAAAACCAGCTCCTGGATTCGTTGATTTTTTGAAGGGTTTTTTGTGTCTCTATATCCTTTAGTTCTGCTCTGATCTTGTCTTAGTTATTATTTCTTGTCTTCCACTGGCTTTTGAATTTGTTTGCTCTTGCTTCTCTAGTTCTTCTAATTGCGATGTTAGCGTGTTGATTTTAGATCTTTCCCACTTTCTCATGTCGGCATTTAGCGCTATAAATCTCCCTCTAAACACTGCTTTAGCTGTTTCCCAGAGATTCCAGTACATTCTGTCTTTGTTACCATTGGTTTCAAAGAACTTATTAATATTTTTTTGTGTAAATTTGATCCTGTCATGATGCTAGCTGGTTATGGTTATTTTGCACGTTAGTTTATGCAGTTTCTTCATAGTGTCAGTGGTCTTTACATTTTGGAATGTTTTTACAGTGGCTGGTACCAGTTTTTCCTTTCTATATTTGGTACTTCCTTCAGGAGCTCTTGTAAGGCAGGCCTGGTGGTGACAAAATCTCTCAGCATTTGCTTGTCTATAAAGGATTTTATTTCTCCTTTGCTTATGAAGCTTAATTTGGCTGGATATGAAATTCTGGGTTGAAAATTATTTACTTTAAGAATGTTAAATATTTGCCTGACCCCCACTCTCTTCTGGCTTGTAAGGTTTCTGCAGAGAGATCCACCGTTAGTCTGATGGGCTTCCATTTGTGGTTTACCTTACCTTTCTCTCTGGCTGCCCTTAACATTTTTTTCCTTCATTGAAAGGTTGAAACCTTGGTGAATCTGATGATTATGTGTCTTGGGGTTTCTCTTCTCAAGGAGTATCTTTGTGATGTTCTCTGTATTTCCTGAATTTGAATGTTGGCCTGTCTTGCTAGGTTGAGGAAGTTCTCCTGCATAATATTCTGAAGTATGTTTTCCAACCTGGCTCTATTCTCTCCATCACTTTCAGCTACACAAATCAAACGTAGGTTTGGTCTTTTCACATCGTCCCATATTTCTGGAGGCTTTGTTCATTCCATTTCATTCTTTTTTCTCTAATCTTGTCTTCATCCTTTATTTCATTAATTTGATCTTCAATCTCTAATATCCTTTCTTCCGCTTGATCAATTCAGCTACTGATACTTGTGTATGCTTCATGAAGTTCTCATGCTGTGTTTTTCAGCTCCATCAGGTCATTTATGTTCTTCTCTAAACTGGCTGTTCTACTTAGCAGTTCCTGTAACCCTTGATCAAGTCTCTTAGCTTCCTTGCATTGGGTTAGAACATGCTCCTTTAGCTCAGAGGAGTTTGTTATTACACACCTTCTGAAGCCTACTTCTGTCAATTCATCAAACTCATTCTTCATCCAGTTTTGTTCCCTTGCTGGCGAGGAGTTGTGATCCTTTGGAGAAGAGGCATTCTGGTTTATGGAACTTTCAGCCTTTTTGCGTTGGTTTTTCTTCATCTTCGTGGATTTATCTACCTTTGATCTTTGATGATGATGACCTTTGGATGGGGTTTTTGCATGGGCACCTTTTTGTTGATGTTGATGCTATTGCTTTCTGTTTGTTAGTTTTCCATCTAACAGTCAGGCCCCTCTTCTGCAGGTCTGCTGGAGTTTGCTGGACTTCCACTCCAAACCCTGTTTGCCTGGGTATCACCAGCAGAAGGTGTAGGACAGCAAAGATTGCTGCTTGCTCCTTCCTCTGGAAGCTTTGTCCCAGAGGGGCACCTGCCAGATGCCAGTCAGAGCTCTCCTGTATGAGGTGTCTGTCGACCCCTGCTGGGAGGTGTCTCCCAGTCAGGAGGCAGGGGGTTCAGGGACCCACTTGAGGAGGCAGCCTGTCCCTTAGCAGAGCTCAAGCGCTGTGCTGGGAGATCGGCTGCTCTCTTCAGAGCCTTCAGGTAGGAACGTTTAAGTCTGCTGAAGCTGTGCCCACAGCCGCCACTTCCCCCAGGTACTCTCTTCCAGGGAGATGGGAGTTTTATCTATAAGCCCCTGACTGGGGCTGCTACCTTTCTTTCAGAGATGCCCTTCCCAGAGAGGAGGAATCTAAAGAAGTGGTCTGACTACAGCGGCTTTGCTGCACTGTGATGGGTTTCACCCCCTTTGAACTTCCCTGTGGCTTTTTTTACACCATGAGGGGAAAACCACCTATTCAAGTCCTAGTAATGGCAGATGCCCCTCCCCCCAGCAAGCTGGACCATCCCAGGTCAACTTCAGACTGCTGTGTTGGCAGCGAGAATTTCACGTCAGTGGATCTTAGCTTGCTGGGCTCCGTTGGTGTGGCATCTGCTAAGCAAGACCACTTGGCTCCCTGGCTTCAGCCCCCTTTCCAGGGGAGTGAATGGTTCTGTCCATTCTGGTTCTGGTTGGTGTTCCAGGCTCCTGCAGCTGGCTCAATGTCTGCCCAAATAGCCGCCCAGTTTTGTGCTTGAAACCCAGGACCCTGGTGGTATAGGCAGCCAAGGGAATCTCCTGGTGTGTGGGTTGCAAAGACTGTGGGAAAAGCGTAGTATCTGAGCTGATTGCACCGTCCCTCAAGGCACATTCCCTCACTGCTTCCCTTGGCTAGGGGAGGGAGTTCCCTGACCTCTTGTGCTTCATGGGTGAGGTGACCACCCCCGCCCCCCACAGCCCGACCCACTTTGGCTCACCCTCCATGGGCTGCACCCACTGTCTAACCAGTCCCAATGAGATGAGCCAGGTACCTCAGTTGTAAATGCAGAAATCACCCGCTTTCTGTGTTGTTCTTGCTGGGAGCTGCAGACCAGAGCTGTTCATATTTGGCCATCTTGCCAGATCTCCCACATCATTTTTATTATTGAAGATTCACAATGTGTTTAAATATGTAAAAGAACTAGTTCTCTTTATGATTGCTTTTCCAGATTTTTCTTGACTATTTTCGTTTTTTATTTTTTCATTTGAACTTTAGTATTAGCTTATCTCTGATTACAAAATAAAATGCTGTTGCTATTTTATTGAATTCAATCTTTGTGATGTTGACTTTTCCTGTCTAAGAAATTATATACTTTCCCATTTATTCATTTTATTTTGTGTTTTTTTGTAGCATCTTAAAATGTTCTTTATATAAATCATAAATCATGCCCATCTCTCATACTTATTCCTAAGCATTTTATCTTCCTTGTTGAATTGTAAATAGAGTCATTTCTTCTCTTTTATCTTATATATATAATTGACTTCTGTAGATTGCATACCCACAAACTTACATAAGTTCTCTGGTTTTGGTTGATTTCTTTGATTTTTTGTCATGAAATCGGACCTACATCTATATTGAATCTTAGCTTTGCTAGATTTACTAAGCCTTGAAGTCAAGAGCTACAATAATTCTTTGCATTTGATAAATGATGCTATTTGAGCCCAGGTCACATCTTCTATGAAAGCATTATTTCATCCTGGTTTTTGCATATGAAGCAATGTTATGGTTGATATTGATTTGTTTGCTTTTCTTCAATATTTAAAACAATATCCAGCTGTTAGTTTTTTATTATTGTCAAGTAATCCATGAGTATCTTGGGAGAATATTTACTGTAATTTTGCACTTTATCAAAAGAGGAAATATGTGGCTTTTATTGTTCAAACAAATAAGTTTCAACTGGGCACGGTGGCTCACACCTGTAATCCCAGCACTTTGGGAAGCTGAGGCAGGGGGATCACCTGAGGTTGGGAGTTCGAGATCAGCCTGACCAACATGGAGAAACCCCATCTCAACTAAAAATACAAAATTAGCTGGGCATGGTGGTGCATGCCTGTAATACTAGCTACTCAGGAGGCTGAGACAGGAGAATCACTTGAACCCAGGAGGCAAAAGTTGTGGTGAGCCAAGATCGCGCCATTGCACTCCAGCCTGGGCAACAAGAACGAAACTGTGTCAAAAAGAAAAGGAGAAAGAAAGAAAGAAAGAGAGAGAGAGAGAGAGAGAGAGAGAGAGAGAGAGAGAGAGAGAGAAAGAGAAGGAAGGAAGGAAGGAAGGAAGGAAGGAAGGAAGGAAGGAAGGAAGGAAGGGAGGAAGGGAGGGAGGGAGGGGAGAAAGAGAGAGAAGGAGAGAGAGAGAAAGAGAAAGAAAAGAAAGAAAGAAAGAAAGAAAGAAAGAAAGAAAGAAAGAAAGAAAGAAAGAAAGAAAGAAAGAAAGAAGGAAAGAAGGAAGGAAGGAAGGAAGGAAGGAAGGAAGGAAGGAAGGAAGGAAGGAAAGAAGGACAGACATTTCAATTATTCTGGAATATGTCTATTCTCTTACCATGAATCATCCAACTGATTACCTACATGGGCCTCACACTAGACCAAATACTTCTTGAGCAGCATAGTATCAGAAGTACCAGCTATTGTGAGCCAAGAATGTGAATACTGAAGAAAAGCTGGAAAGATCAAGCACTATCAATGATCAAAGCTAAGGCAGGTAGGCGAATTGATGTTAGCATGCATCTATAAATCACAATAGTCAGAAGCCAAGTAAGTAGACAATAATTGGTGAGTGAAGTTGGGAGTGGGGAGGTGATATTTAATACAGCATGAGAAAAATCAGTGGCAAAAAGACTAGATAGAAATATTATATGTAACTCATGAAAGACTGAACACAAATTGTCCAACAATAAAGGAAAAAGCTACAGTAAATATGCTAGACTATATGCAGCTATTAAAATTATAACTCTGATCATTAGGTAGAAACATTGGAAAGTATTTACAAAATGATTCTAAGTGAATAAAAAAGTCATAATAACTACATATTCGTATTTATTATTTCTAATTTAAAAATAAAGGCAAAACAATGGAGACAGCCAAAATATCAGTTGTTGCCAGAGGTCAGAAGGGAGTGAAGCACAGAGAATTTTAAGAGCAGAGAAACTACTCTGTATGACGTAGCCATGCATCACTTAACAACAGGGAAACATTCTGAGCAATGTGCCATTAGGCAATTTCATTGCTGTGAGAACATCACAGAACGTACTTCTACCAATCTGGATGCTGCAGCCTACACATACAGCCTATTGCTCGTAGTCTACAAACCTAGGCAGCATGTTACTACATTGAATATTGTAGGCAATTATAACACAATGGTAAGTATATGTGTATCTGAACTTATCTAAACACTGAAAAGATACAGTAAAGTTACAGTATTATAATCTTATGGGACCATCCTTGTATATGCAGTCCATGGTTGACTGAGATGTTGTTATGCAACAAATGACTGTACCATAATGTTGGATATATGTCATTATACATTTATCCAAACCCATAAAATGTGCAACACCAAGGGCGAACCCTAATGTAAACTGTGGACTTTGGGTGATAATGATGTGTCAATGTAGGTTCATTAGTTGTAATGGATGTAGCATTCTAGAGGGGAATGTTGATCATGGGGGAGGCTATGCATGTCTCAGGGCAGGAGGCATTTGGGAAATCTCTATACCTTCCACTCAATTTTTCCATGATCTTAAATCTGCTCTAAAAAATAAAGATTTTATTTTTAAAAGCTTAACTACATGTGGACAAAACTTGTGAAATAATATGAAGAAATAACTATTAGAGAGTTGGGATTATATTGTGATTTAGAAAATAGACTTTTTGTTGATTTAGCGAAAAGAAAAATGTTTAATTCTACTGTCAAGATATGAGCTTAAGAGAATGGGCAAAGTGATGACAAAAAGAAAACCTGATAACTAAGTCTGGCATTCGCTTCGATCAAGAAATTTTATATGCCTCCCATTGTTATCATTAATAAGAGCTAATACTAATATATTATTTCCTGTATGCTGAGTCCTTAAAACAAAAATTAGACCTCACCTATGATTAAAATCCACTTTACATATCTTTTCTTTCCTTCCTGTCAGAAATGGATAAAATGAGAGTATGCCAGTGCATATGGCGAAAACAAGAGACATAGCAAAATAAAGGTATTTTTCTGCTTTCACTGTGTAAGGATACAAGAGAAATATATAAGATGACTCCTGCCCTCAAGGCCCTTAGAACTTAGCTGGGGGAAACTGTACCTGAAATAATTGGCAGTAAAAGATATTGTTTCCTGTTGCCTCAAAGTGCAATAAAATATTTTAAAAAGAGAACAAATATATGAAAACAACTCCACCAGTGTTCCTCAACAGGAGTGTTGTTAGAATTAGTGACAGAACATTTCGTTGTGCAGAACTCTCTCATGCATTGTAAGATTGCTTATATCCCTGACCCCTGTCTTTTAAATGCCAGGTGTTCCCAATCATTGTGTCAAACAAAAATAAATTTAATTTCAAATGCCTCTCACATTTATTTATAAATTAAGACTCTTTAGACCAAACATTTTCAAACTCCAGTGTTCGAAAGAATCTTAGGTGCTTTAGTGCATCCTGTTCAACTTATCAATATTGAAAACCCTAGTGGTCGGGCGCGGTGGCTTCAAAGCCTGTAATTCCTCAGCACGTTTAGGAGGTTATCCCTGAACGGGAGGATCACGAGGGTCTGGAGATCTGAGATCCCATCCCTGGCTAACACGGTGAATACCCGTGCTCTACTAAAAACACTATAAAAACTAGCCGGGCGAGGTGCATGCGCCTGTTATCCCATGCTACCCGGGAGTGCTGAAGCAGGAGAATTGGCGTTGAACCCGGAGGGTTCGGAGCTTGCGTGAGCTGGATCTCGGACATGCACTCCCAGTCTGGGTGACAGATCTCGTCTCAAAAAAATAAAAAAAATAAAAAAAAGAAAACTCCTAGTAAAAATAATAGTGATAACCTATGTATCCAAAACCCTTAGACATCTTTGATTCCTCTCTTCTCTCATCTTCCACATTAGATCAAGCAACACTGCTCTGTCTGCTCTACCTTTAAAACCCCATTCACAGTCCAATCACTTCTGTCTACCATACCATGTTGTCCAAGCTCCCATCATCCCTCACCTGGATTATTGCAGTAGCTTCTTGTTGTGGACTGAATGTCTATTTCTCCCCAAAATTCATACATGAAGCCCTAACCTGCAATGTGCTGGTATTTGGAGATGGGGCCTTTGGGAGGTGATTAGAGTTAGATGAGGTCATGAGGGTAGAGCCCTGGTACAATGGATCAGTGTCCTTATTAGAAGACTCACAAGAGAGCACTCTCTCTTTCTCCTCTCTCCCTCTCCCTCTCCTCATTCCTTCCCCAACCCATGCATACCCATCAAGGGAAGGCCATATGAACACATGGTAAGATGGTGGCTACCTTTATGCTAAGAGAAGAGGCCTCCCAGTGAAACTTACCTTGCTGGTACTTTGGTTTTGTACTTCACGGCCTTCAAAACCATGAGAAATAAATGTCTGTTGTTTAAGACACCCAGCCTGTGCTATTTTGTTTTGGCAGCCTGAGCCAACTAGTACCCCTCCCAGTTAGTTGCTTAGTGTCCCCTTTGCCTTGTTCAGCCCATTCTCAGAATCATGCTGAGAGTGATCCTGGTGGAAACGCAAGTCAGATTACATCATGTCCTCCTCAGAACACACCCATGACTTCTTCTTTTCTCATGAACATTACAGAAAAGTTTTTACATAACCCTTATGACTTGGGCCATGTGAACTTTTTGGCATGGTCTTTTAATACCCTTCCCTGCCTCCTCACCCAGAACACAGGCTTGCTGGTCCTCCGGTGTGCCAGGTCTGCTCTCTCTGCGGGATCTTTGCACAGTCTGTTCTCTCTGGAGAGCTCCTCCCCTGCTCTCCTGACCATGAATTTCTTTACTCAGATTTCCATGGTCACCTTAGCTAGTGCCAATGCCCTTTCTCTCACACATCCACTTCCTACCTCCTTCCTTTAATTTACTTTTCTCCTTGTCCTGTGCTGCTTTTTTTCTTTCCATAGCACATCATACATTTTACTTGTTTATCTTGTTTATTGTTAGCTCATCCTCCCCATGAGAAAATCACCTCCATCAGGACAGCGGTTTTCTTTTCCATGTTGTTCATTGCTGTTTTCCCATATCTGAAAAAGTGTTTCTCAATATTTTTTCCATTATTGCTCCCCTAGGACTTTTTCAGGCATCTTTTTTCCTAATCATCCCCAGATGAAATTTTAATACCACAGATAGGCTGTATCCATGGCTATGTTTGGGGGACCACAAACCATTTCAACATCTAACATTTTTCACCCTCAATAACTAGTATTTTCTCCCTTGGCATATTATCACCAAACTAAGGGTATAAGATCAAGAATAACACCTTGGATGTAGCACATGGTAAATAACTATATGTTGAATAAATGAATGATTTAAATAATATGTATACATCAAATTTATCACTGAATACCATAAACATGTTAACTTATGCAATATATAAAATAACTTTATGCAAATTTCAGAAAGTTTTTACTGTTGCTTCTGTTTAATAGAAAATTCTGAGATTGAGGCCCAGCGCGGTGGCTCATGCCTGTAATCCCAGCACTTTGGGAGGCCTAGGCGGGTAGATCACCTGAGGTCAGGAATTCAAGAGCAGCCTGGCCAACATGGTAAAACCTCGTCTCTACAAAAATACAAAAATTAGCCAGGCGAGGCGGTGGTGGTGCGTGCCTGTTATCCCAGCTACTCAGGAGGCTGAGGCGGAAGAATTGCTTGAACCCAGGAGGCGGAGGTTGCAGTGAGCTGAAATCCAACCTGGGTGACAGAGCGAGACTCTGTTTCAAAAAAAAAAAGAAAGAAAGAAAATTCTGAGATTGAAAGGTGAGCTGCTAAAAATGTTAATATTTACAACTATTTGACTATATGAATCATAGTCTTTTTTTTTTTTTTTTTTTTTGAGAAAGAATCTGGCTCTGTCACCCAGACTGGATGGAGTGCAGTGGCGCGATCTCAGCTCACTACAACCTCCACCTTGCGGGTTCAAGCAATTCTCCTGCCTCAGCCTCCTGAGTAGCTGGGATTACAGGCATTGAAAAGATATAGCAAAGTTACAGTATTATAATTTTATGGGACCATCCTTGTATATGGAGTCCATGGTTGACTGAGATGTTAGGCAACAAATGACTGTACCATAATGTTGGATATATGGTACCTGCCACCATGTCTACCCGGCTAATTTTTGTATTTTTAGTAGAGACGGGATTTCACCATGTTGGTCAGGCTGGTCTCGAACTACTGACCTCGTGATCTGCCCACCTCGGCATCCCAAAGTGCTGGCATTACAGGTATGAACCACTGCGCCTGATGAATCATAGTCTTTTAAAATATTAAGGAACCATAATAAAATATGACATAAATTTCATTTTGAGGCTAAATATAAGACCACTATACTTATCTATATACCTTGATTTCAAACTTTTTATTAATTGAAACATTAAGTCTCACTAGCTTGGTAATTAAACTCTATATATTCAAATTTGTATCTATAAGATTTTGCATGACCACATTACCTAAAACTTTAAAAAGCATTGCATTTAACTGCCTGCTCCCAGAGGCAAGAGGGACTGTAATGATCTGTCTTCATAGTTCCACTGCCTTGTTGAGTACCTGGCACATAGTGTGCACCTGATAAAGACTGTTTAAATGGATGTAGGCTGACTCTATTCAGGAGAAATTTATGAATAAGGTAGAACTTGAATAGAGACTAAAAGCTATACTGAATTTACATAGAGGAAACATTTCTTACTTGAGAGAACATCAGGAGGAAGGACTGTCAATTGTACATTTGGGAACACAGAGAAATCATCTTAGGTGTATAAAAGAAATTCAATTATGAAAAGCCTTAAAAACATATCTGAGGAGTTTGGACTAAAAGCAAAAAGAAACCATTATAGGAATTTTTGAAGTAGAGTGACATCATGAAAGTTGTCTTTTAGGAAAAGTCACCTGGCAACAGTATGAAAGGTGAATTAGAAGGAGAGAATGAGAAGATGTAGATTAGTTAAGAAAACATCAGTTATTGGATGTGAATTAAAGAGATGAGTGTTGTAATAGGGAAGGGTGGAAAGACTGAGGCAACTTTCAGAAAACAAGGTAGAGCCATTTTCTCATTAAGAGCCTTTGGCTGCAAGTAACAGAAATGAGATTAAACAACAAGAAAAAATACTGGGTCCCACTGCTGGATATCCAAAGGTAGTGCCCTTTCAGAGACAGGCTTACTCCGGTTTTCTTCTAGCTCCATTTTTCCAAGATTCATTTGACTCAGTGCTTCTCTATTTGTCAGCCTCGTGCTCCAGGTAGCATGAACCTAGTGACCTCAGTTCCATCGCATCTACACATGAACATATCCTGAGAAAAAGGAAGAAAAAGCACAGAGAGAGAATTACTCCTGAAATCTCTTTCAGAAGAGCAATAAAGAATTTCCCTAGACTCACTAACAAATCTTTTCTTGCATCTCAGGGACATAAACTGGTTTGCATGCCAATTGCTAAAGCAATGTGGCACGAGGAAAGAGGATTCTCCTTGGACCGTTCTAGTGCCTTCTTGGGCTTGGGAGAGAGTTTGACCTCTAAGCCACATGGGCTGCCTAGGGCGGGAGGATTTGGATACTGTACCAAGATTGGAGTTTAAGAGAAGAGGAAAGTGATAAGAGATGCTGGGTGTGCAGCCAACAATGCAATGAAGAAGAGAACAGAATTTAAGATGATCCTCGTTTCTAGCTATTCAGTGGTATGACACGTAAGAGAGACCAGTTTGAGGGTCAGAGATGAATTTAACTCCATTTTTAGAGAGATAGTGTTAAACTGCAAAATGCTACTCAAAGATACTGTGGCTTCCTTATTAGTAATTGGATAGGCAGTGAAGAATGACCCTGAGCCCTAAGGGATATCTCAGAGCTGGAAAGAGAAATTTAGATGTCATCCATATGGAAGTGAATGAGCTCCCCAGAGAGTGGTTATAGAAAAAGGACCCATGATGAGTCCCAGCCTCAGATGGGAGGAAGGAGGAAAATCAGATGTTAGGAGATTAAAGAAAACAAAGAGCTGTCAGAAAGAGATCGGAGGACTAGTAAATGTGATATAATCATAGAAGTTGAAAGGAAAAAAAATTCATGATGAAAATATCAAATGTTACCTAAAGATGATGAAGAAAGAGAGCTGACAAAGCCAAGTTTGGGGCTTTAAGGGAACAAGATGTATATAAGGAAGTTATTAAAAGATTCATGAAAGATTTCCAAAGAGCAGCAAAGACTGAATTGAAATTCTCAGCATAAATCTGCAATAGGCCAGGTCAACTGAGTTCTTTTCACAAGCCAGTATGGCTCCTGCATAAGAAAATAAAAAAAGAATGATTTGATCATTAAAGATGTATAATTGGGTTAGGAAAAAGACAAAGAGGTGAGAGAATTTAGAGTCCTGATAAAGCAATATGAAATCATTGAGTATGGAACTTACACTGTAGAGGGAATCCTCAGCCAAAGGATGAGAATGGACTGAAACTCATCTTTTGGTTCTGTTTCATTGGAATTGCAATAGGATATAGCAGACTTACTAGCTTAAGGTCTTGGTTTGAGATCCCTTGAAAGCACAGCTTAAAATAAAGGCTTTGGTACAGGTAGTTTATTAGGGAGGCAAGGCTAGGAAAAAGAATATGAGGAGTAAGACAAGGAAGTGATAAAAATTGATAAAGTGTGTTATTGATTTCAGCCAGCTACTGCAGACAGTTCAAAGTCTGCAGTGTAGTTACTGGAATCCCACCTCAAGCTCATGTGATGTCTCTGTTTCTCTGCCACAAAGCTTTCTTTAAAGCTCAGTAACAACACAGCCTGAAATTGCAGAGGTGTTAACAACTCTAGGCAACCCTCAACCAGTGGGAGAAGGCAGGGTGAATAAGGGTCTGCTGTACCAGCCAGTTACCCTTGTAGGCAACTGAGACTCAGTCCCTCTGGGGACACACAGAGGAATTGTGAAGAATGCCCTCGGAATGGTCCCATCAAATAACAGGGAGGTTGAACCCTGGTTGAAGGTTCCCCCCAGGTGATAACAATGGCACAATCCCAAGTTACACCTGCACAGGTGTTTCAGAGAAATCCCCAAGGCAAAAAGCAAAGAGCAACTACCACATGTACTGGAAGTGAGACACTAGTAATTGCATGCCACTGTCACCACAGCTGTCCATCACAGCTGCCCAAAACAGCTGCTCAGAAATCAGTAGCCCAAGAAGCTGTGACATGGGCATCACACACAGCTGCTACACCAAGGTTTCTCCACCACAACACTACTGACATTTTGGACTAGATAATTGTTTGTCATGGGGGCTAGTATGTGCCTTGTAGGATGTTAACCAGCACCCCTGGACTTTCCCGACTAAATGCCAGCTGCCCCCTGTCCAGTTGTGACAAGAAAAAATGTCTCTAGACATGGCCAAGTGTCCCTAGGGAGGCAAAAAAATCACACCCAGTTGAGAACCACTGCGCAATGCTGTGTAACCTTGAGCAAGTTGCTTCACTTCTCTAAATCTGTTTCTTTTTTTTCTTTTCTTTTCTTTTCTTTTCTTTTTTTTTTTGAGACGGAGTCTTGCTCTGTTGCCCAGGCTGGAGTGCAGTGGTGCCATCTCGGCTCACCGCAACCTCTGCCTCCCAGGTTTAAGCTATTCTCCTGCCTCAGCCTCCCAAGTAGCTGGGATGACAGGTGTGCACCACCACACCTGGCTAATTTTTGTATTTTTAGTAGAAATAGGGTTTCACCAGTTGGTCTTGAACTCCTGACCTCAGGTGATCCGCCCATCTCGGCCTCTCAAAGTGCTGGGATTACAGGTGTGAGCCACTGTGCCTGGCCCTCTAAATCTGTTTCTTATCTATAAAATGAGGATAATAATAGTACTGACTTCATAGGCTTTGGAAGATGACTAAATGAATTGGTGAACATTAAGCAGTTATCAGAGTAAATGGACACTTAGCACATAGTATGTGTTTAATAATAAGGTAATAATAATAATGGCAGTACTATAAAAAAACTCTGATTTTATAGTTATATATTTTTATGGCTAAAATTCAAGGTTTAATTTCCTCTTCCTTGATTAAAATAATAAAATAAGGTACTCATTAGTAATAAAATAAGGTACTTATTCCTAATGTCTATTTCAGCAAATGAATCAAAGGCTGAATCTCAATGTGAATAAATCATAGTGAAAGTTTGACATCAGTCACTTTTGATCTTCTTTCATTACCAAACACTAGTTAATGCACTTAAGTTAAACAGGACCACGTGTCATTTTATTGTAGCTAAGTGAATTCGCAGTGTGAAGGAAATAAAAGAACTCTGCTTAAAAGTAAATAGAACATTTGAATGCTGTGTATTTCAGAATAATCTTGCAGAGTTTACACCTCAGTATTTTATAAAATGCAGATTTAAAATGTACATTTAGTAAAACAAATTTTTTAGCATAGTCTGCAATCTCAGACTTAAAGACATGAATATTTTAGGTTTATTAGCATAAATTGAATACCAGCATGCAAACACTGAAATGAATTTAAGGAAATTGTTAATGATTCATTACATAGAGTAATTAGATTTTTGTATGATGGGAGTAAATGCATTAGCAAAAACAATTATGCACTGAAACAGCGAAAACCACTCTCAGGAAAGAAGTCAATGGTGTAATAAAAGGACATTTTTGCAGGACTCCTCCTGCACTTTCTTGACTGAATCACAAACAGCTGTTGCCATCTGCCAGGGTGAGCCCTTGGCAGAAAGGCATGACAAACCTCTGCCAAACCCTGGTCTGTTGAAAGTGTCTACCCCAGAACTCTCAGAAACTGAGTATCCTTAAGAGATAGTGAATGAATCTCCAGTGAAACTGGCCTATGTCATTTTTAAGGGATTGTAGGGGAAAAGCTAACAAGATAAGCAGAAGAAATACATTCATGGAGAATTGCCTCTGTGGCTTTGCTTCTATTACTTTAAATCTTTCAGAGGATATATGCTTTTGCCCACAATGGAATCATTGTTCAAACTTATTGTATGGTGTTGTAACTACTTCTTAATGTGTAACTGCTAGTACAAGTGCCAAGACATTGTCACCTTTGTGTCTCCAAGACCTAGCACAGAGGAGGCACTCAGTGAGTAAATGAATGAATAAAAGTATTGGTCCAGGCCAGGTGCGGTGGCTAACACCTGTTAATCCCAACACTTTTGGAGGCCAAGGCAGGTGGATCACCTGGGGTCAGGAGTTCGAGACCAGCCTGGCCAACATGGTGAAACCCTGTCTCTACTAAAAATATAAAAACTAGCCTGGTGCGGTGGCTCACGCCTGTAATCCCAGCTACTTGTGAGGCTGAGGCAAGGGAATTGCTTGAACCCAGAGGGAGAGGTTGCAGTGGGCTGAGATTGTGCCACTGCACTCCAGCCTGGGCAACAGAAGGAGACTCTGTCTCAAAAAAAGAAAAAAAAACAACTATATATATATCCAGCTTACCATGACTGCTGCACCAGGCTCCAAGATCAGTTGTGAATTTCAAATACCAATCTCAGCCTTCACAGGGTTATCTTAAGTACTGTACCTCAGAACCACTGAATCTTCTCATCATGTGTCAGCCTTCCTAGAATAGACACAGTCTGAAGCTGCAGGAAATGAGGCAATGAGAGCCATGTGACATAGGCCACATCTACACCCCTGAAGAAAAGAAGTTAGGCAATCTTCTAGATCATTGAGACAGAAAAAGATGTTTGCCAGGAAATGCCAGATAACTCAGGCAAAGTGCTTTTTTTTCTGCTTGAATTAATAGTATAATTGCCTCAGTTCTCCATTTGTCTATTTTTGTTCAGACATAGCTTCAGATCAAATCATTTGCAGCAAAGAGTCCTAGGGGAATAAAAGAAAAGGAGCCCAGAGACAAAGGAGGAACCTTCCAAACTAGTTCAACTGTGTCACAGAACAGCCTGAATGCATCCAGGTGGCAGTATGGAAATTAGGAAGCGAAACTGGATCTATGCGAATGATGAGGAAATGCTTATTTGAACTTCACAAATAAGAGCATTAGCTATTTTCACAATCTAAAGCATTTGATTTTACCTTAATGTATCAATGTTTCAAAGGCAGGTCCTTGTAGATCAATTGCTTCTATTTCTTTTCTGTGGATGTTGACTGCAAAGAGGCTTTTCTGTAAGAATTCAATTTAGAAAAGCTTAAAAGCAATAGTGGTGGAGACGAAATGGTTTTAAAAACTAGACTTAAATAATAATACTGTCTCCTAGGAAGTGATTTTGAATAACAATTTGAAAAATCAAATTAAGTCCAGTAGAGTCTCACATTGATGTTATCTCTGAAGCCCCGGCTCTGAGATCATGCTAGAGGTGGAATCATATATGAACAAGCATCTTCTGGGGCTGTCTTTATCATTCTCTGTTATATTTTATTCAAGGCAATGTATCTGCTATTGCCCTAGCCATCTTTATAGCTTCAAGTTTCAGATTATGAATGATCACAACAGAGTTCTAAAATCTGACAGAAAAGTAAGGAGACACCATATAAATTAAAATGCAATTAGATGTAAGCAAGTTTTGTAAACTGCAACACACCATGCAAATCTGTTATTATGGTACAGAAGGCTCATTGAAGCCTGCTTTTCTTTTTTTCCTTTTAGCAAAATGATGTGACTAATTATGAAGATAAAACTTCATTAAATCTTTTAACCTGA
This sequence comes from Rhinopithecus bieti, assembly GCF_001698545.2. Taxonomy (NCBI): domain Eukaryota; kingdom Metazoa; phylum Chordata; class Mammalia; order Primates; family Cercopithecidae; genus Rhinopithecus; species Rhinopithecus bieti. The sequence goes on along the minus strand of NW_016819410.1, from coordinate 926,123 downwards.
TTTTCCTTTCTAATTATTGGAAGCTTATATATTGTCTGAGAGTAAATTTATTCTCTGAAACTAAAACTAGCCTCTCCCTGCTTTGACTGGATTTCACAGGGCCCACTGTGATACATCACCTCTGGAACTGTTTGACTCAAAGGAAGATAGGATTAGTCTACCTGTATTATAGGAATTCACCATGGAAACCACAGAACAGGAACAAAAAATTAGTAAAAGAAAAGCAAATCAAAATCACCATGACTATTGAACACAGGTAGTTAAAATTACAGTAAGAGTTCCCACTACTTAGTTGGGATTCTATTCCTGAGCCTTGAAAAGAACTCACAGACTTTCTTTGAGTAAGACTTGGGGCATAAAATGAAATGACTTTTATCTTAAGCTAAATGACCTACATGATAATTTTATTTTCCTTCAGAATTAATTCTTTTTTTTTTTTTACAGGCCTAACAGTTTAAAGGCAATTTGAAAATTGATATAAACCTAAACATAAAATGGTAAATGCTCACACATGAAAAAAATTAGCTCCAGAAGTCGTATCAATAAGACCATTGTGAATGACATTGTACACCAAATTGTCAATGATATTCTTTGTTTCAAGTTTCTTTTTCATTCTTTAGGATTTTTTTTTTTCCTTCAACGTTTGCTGCATTGGGAGAGGCAAAGGTGTGCTTTTAGACATCATCAGGTTAAATAACTTTAATCTTAAACTTTTGAACGACTGATCTCCAAACTTTTCATTGTGTCTCCCTTTAGTTTAAAAAGAGAGATCCCTGATAGATCTATATCCACACATGTTAAAACAGAAGTATTTTAAAGATGTTTTACAGAAAGTATTAATCCTAAGAAGATCATCAATCCCATGTCTAAGATATTTTTCATAATTACTTTTGATGGGCTTAACAATAACATGTGCTATGCAGCCATTGCTTTGTCATTTGTTTTCTTTTCCTTCACCATGCCCTGGGGCTTTAATCACCTCTTAAATTTCTTCTAGATGCCTGTGTTGCCATCCTGAGTCCCACCTGGGAGATTCTCATACTTCGAACACACAATGATTCCGTTGGCAGCAATTTGGTCTCAGTAGAAGTCAGTTTTCCTAAGTAGGATCTAGTCAAATTCAATTTGAACAAAACTTAGTGGATTAATCAAATCCTCTTGACTATAATTTTATAGAATTTAATATTTTATAAAATGAGTGGCCTATTATTACATACTTAAATTTCTTTATACAGAAATTCAATATTGCTCTAGTAATGTGTACTTGATAATATCTGTATCATTCTTACTGGTTTCATTTTTTTTAAAATTAATAAACAAAAAGATGAAAGAACCCACCATTGTATTGACACTGGTGCCACAGTTCTAGAAAAAGAAAATATTCTTAAATGTTACTAAAAGAAAACATTTTTAAGATGGGTATTAAGGAGGACCAGAATCGAAACATTATCTTCTTTGCAATGGTTGTTGCTATTAGTTAAAACACTTTAAACCACACTTAATAAAATAAATTCACTGTTCACCATTTATACAATGTTACATGTCATTACGATAGGAAATAGTATGGGGAAATTATATTTCAAAATGATTCCAAGTGATCTCCCTCTCTCTCTTTCTCTCTCTCACACACATACACACACACTCACACAGACACACTGTTCATGACTTTTTCCCAGAGCCAAGCTAAGAGGCTATAGTAGGCTGGTGGTCCTACAATTAAAAGTTATCTTAGTAAGTGAAAAGGACTGGAATGAGATCTTTCATTCACGTCTGACTCAATCTCTAATTCCTGCTGTGAAAATGTATATAATTTTTTTATCCAATAAAAATTATTTTTAGAATCATGCAAACATTACAATGTTAGCTATATCTCACCTCCCTTTCCTTTCTGTGGATAACCAAGAGTTGGAAAGTATATGCTATTTTTGACCATATTTCTGATTAAGTTTAGTTGGTCATATTAGCCAACAATTCAACTAATACTTTTCAATACTTAGTCCTTTAATTTAGTGAATTATTTTCCCTTTAAAGTTTTAGTAACAGCTGAATGAGGTGGGTGTAGCAGGGGGGCTTAGATGTTACTCTTATAATGAAAACAAGATAATTCTTTCAAATGTTCAAATGTGCCTATTCTTAGGTTTTATTCTAACTACTTTAATAACATTAAAAATTAATCTTCTCTACTCTTTAGAAAAGTGAAAATTTTAGACAAGTGATTGGAGAAAAGATTTATGTGCATATTTAATTATTTAATTATTTATGTCGGTCACTGCCACTAAAGCTGCAAAGAAGATGAGGTTTGGTGCCAAGTGACAGTGATGAGGCATTTGCAAATCTGTAATGAGTGCTGTAAAACACAGGTATTACCCAACATCTTAATCATAAGCAATTTCCTAGGGCAAAGGGAAGCCATCTTGATAAGGGTACATGGTATATTTCACAGGCCTTTTGCCACAGCCTGTTTCATAATTTATTACACCAGCTTTGTTAATAACATTCCAAATATTTCCCTCCCTCCTTGCTAACTAACTTCTGCTGACTTATGAAGAAATAATCAAGGGAGATATCTCATTTCTTCAATTTCATCTGCTCCTCACCTTCTTCCTCCTCCAGCTTACCACCTCTTCCAAGATCCTGCTGATACCTAACTACTGGCCTCCTTAGTCAAACTCAGAAAGCTGTCCTTGAAGTACAGTTAATTGTTCCATTGGGTGGCCTACCCAAGTCCAAAAACACCCTCATCTACACAGTGGTCATACCTGAAATTCCAGAATGATCTTTGGTAGCATTTTCTCCCTCCAAAAACCTTTTGGAGACTTTAGCAAATTTCTTAGAGGGAAGAAATCTAGATTGGAGTAACAAACCAGGGATTAAAAGGCAGAAGTAGAAAATCTGGATTAGAAAGATTATAGTTGCTGACTGCCACATGACTGAATTCTTAACTGTTCCTAAGTAAATGGTGATAAGAACGGTCATAAAGATTAATCATTTCTGACCATGAAGTGGGTGCTGTCTTTATTGGCAGCCAGACACTTGTATAATTCTTTCCCTCCTCCCTTCCTCCACATTCCTATTTAAGAAAGAAAACATCTGAGAGGATGAACTGGGGGAGGGGCAGAGATAGGACTAGGTATGAAAAAGCTGTAAATTTCACATTCTCATTCCAGCTGTCAGTTTTCTGTGTTTCTGTCATCTTGCCCCAAACACTTCTCTATTTAACTGTAAGGTCAAATGAACTGGAATATCCTCTGGAGGATCTTACCTGCATCACAGGACCTCTCTCATAATAGAAAACTACTTCATTATCATGCAAAATAAGAAGCAGTAAAAAAATAGTCAGCCTATATACCTTTAACTTAAACTTTGTCACTTTTAGGGGCTTTGCAACACCTCCTCCAGCTGCCTGCTAGATTTCGTCTGATTGTTGTAGTAGTAGTTGTTCATCAAAACAGAGGAAGATCATACTCCATATTCATTATTCATAGAAAACAATCATGGGGTGGTCTATTTAGAGCTCAAAATTGTCGCTCTGTGGAATAGGGACGAGGGATCACCTCACGCCAAGATCCTGAATCTAAGCAAGAGATGATGGTGTGCCCAGTAATTCCAAGGACGACATGATGGGCTGCATGACTCTCTGTCTCATTATCCCGATTCATTTTGGCTGTTAATTCTGTCAGGAATTTTTGACAGAAAACCAACGCATCAGAGATAAGACTGAATGAATTAATTCTGGTCCTTTAAGCCTAAAATATTAACATAGCAACCAATCTGATGGAGAGGACGCAGTGGAGGGGGAGGGGATTATATCACAGCTGCACAATTGCATGTTGTAATCACTGCTGTTATCTTCTGTGCTTTATATTCAATAGTTCTCTGATAGTTCTCTGTGCTGAGCACTGCATATTGATTTGGAGAAAAGTAAATGAGGTTCTGAATACATAAAGCCTTTCTGATATACTTAGAACAATTCATTCCCCTTTTTATTCTTCTCTGATTTATTTTCTAACTTCAAAGTTCATGTGAATCCCTTACTTTTAACTTTTTTTTTTTTTTTTTTTTTT
>NW_016819410.1:915565-921739 GCF_001698545.2 Rhinopithecus bieti | reverse complement strand
AATCCCTTACTTTTAACTTTTTTTTTTTTTTTTTTTTTTTACATAATTTGTTAGGCAGGATAATTGTTTGATGGAGTAAACATGCCAAAAAAAATTAAATTAGAAATGAAATTCTTCCTAACAAGAATCCAGTTCAAACAGATTTAAAGGTTCTAACATGGTGTGCGAAATATTTATGAAGATCTTCCTACTTAGACATCTAGAAGGTACAAGAGGGAAGTGATTATGTTAAAAAGGGAGCGTTCTGATACCAACACAAGTCCCTTCAGTTGCAGTAAACCTCAATGTTCTCTGATAAGAGATTTCAGGTGTGGATATGCCTGGAGACAGTGAGGGTTCTTGCCGGCTGCTTACTCACGCTCCCTGACAATTCTGCTCCGGTGCCAGACAAGAGGCTGGGTGGTAGGGAGTATTTGTCTTACTGAGGTATTGGGTGCACTAGCTCTCCATAAAGAGGGCTAAAGACCAAGAGCACCTGTCTTGGGGAGCTCCTCTTGTGCCCAACCCTTCCAATCTAGGAGGATACGATGAGTGACTGAATGTGCCTGAGCTTAAAAAGAGCAACTAAAGGGCTAAGCGCTCTCCTCTGAGATGATAGGTAGCTCCCATTTATTGAGTGCCAAATATGCCAGGCATGACATAAGAAGCTCATTCAATCCTTTAGCAAGTCTTTGAGGCCCATTGTATGATTATTCTCATTTTGAGAGATCAGGATACTGAGGCTTGGGAAGGTGAAGTCACTGGCCCAGGCTGCCATGGCTGGAAAGAAGTAATGTTGTACCTCATGCTCTTCCCTAGGCGTAACCACTGCTGCTCTTGACTGCTCACCAGGCTGCGTCCAAACGTGCTGTCGTGTGCTGAGAAGGCAAACCGTATCTCGTGGGATGACCCCAGCATTTGTGGTCAAAGGCCTTCCTTGGCCACTTTCAGGTATGTGATCAGTATGTCAAACTGTTCCTTCACCCTCTGCTGGCAAAATGGGGAAAATTAGACTTATTGGGAAGGACCAATATAAGAATTAAATCTGTTTTCCAAGCAGATTACTTGGTATAGAATCAGTGCTCAATGTTTGTTGCATCTAATTCTTGTATAATAAATATATGTATATTTGATAACAAAAATTTATGTATATTTTATATAGCTTCACATTAAATAGCAACTTGATAACATCTCAGTTCATCTTTAACAGCAACTTGATAAAATTCAGGGTTGAATTTGAGAGTTTAATTCTTCATTTTATCTTATCTTATACATAGATACCCATGCATCTGCTTCCAAATTTAGAGCTCAGATTCTCAGCTTGAACATCCACGCATACGTTGAGGAAGATGCGAGCACCTGGCTCGGAGCCCCCACAGCAGGAAACTGGTGGACAGGTGGTTGAACTGAATCTCAGGCTTGGCAGTGAACTATGCTACACCCATTTCCTGCTATGACATCTTGTCCACACATGGTTCCTGCTCTTAACTGTTGGGGGTTCCTCCCACTTACAGCCCACAGCACTTTACCATACTCACCTGAAGATGGAGAAAGTGCCACTGGCTGTGTAGCTGGATAGGAAGATAAGTTATACAGGGCAACAGGAAAAAAAAGAGGCAAGAGTTGAGGAGAGAGAAGAGGTGGAGCGTGGGCCAGAGACAACCTTGGCTTCCCAGATGTAGTGTGTGCCTTTGGATACATAGGATGAGGTATGCTTGTGTGATGCGAGATAGGGGACCTTGAGAATATCACCAGCCTTGGTGACACTAGAAAAAGCTGCACACAACAGCAGATCTCAAGACCTTTGCACATGCTCTGCCTGAGATGCTCTTGCTCGAGGCTACCCAACTGGTGTCTCCTCCTTGAGAGTCTTTTCTGACTTTTCTACTTAAAATAGTCACCGTCATTCCCATGATATTGTGTCATCTTCATAGCACCTATTATGATCTGAAATTAAATTATATATTAAGTTACTTGTTTTCTGATTTATCTTTTCCTTCTAAAATGTAAGCTCCTGACTACCATCCCCACAATGCCCAGAATAATGACTGACTGAATACATATTTATCAAAAGAATGAATATTACCAGTGACATTTCACCCCCTTTTAGGCTGTTAATTTCCTCTTTATTCTAGATCTCTACTCAGGTATCCCATTTTTATTCAAAGTCAAGCCTCAAAAATTGGGCTGAAAGTCCTCTATTCGGTTCCCCAAAAGCCAAAATATTTTCTCTCTTGTGCTTTTGCATGCTGTTGACTCTGCCTGGAACATCAGCTACTTCCACACTCTCCTCTCCTTGTCAAATTCTCTGCTCTTAGGATGTTCGGTTGCTTCTCAACCAAATTCAATGTCATTCCCCAGAAAGGATGTCCCTGATTAGCAGTCATCTCTGTGATTTAATTTTAATTTAATTTTATTTATTTATTTATTTTTTGAGACGGATTCTCACTCTGTCGCCAGGCTGGAGTGCAGTGGCAGGATCTTGGCTTACTGCAACCTCCACCTTCCACGTTCAAGAGATTCTCCTGCCTCAGCCTTTCGAGTAGCTGGGATTACAGACGCCTGCCACCATGCCTGGCTAATTTTTTGTATTTTTAGTAGAGATGGGGTTTCACTATGTTGACCAGGTTGGTCTCAAACTCCTGACCTCAGGTGATCTGCCCACCACAGCCTCTCAAAGTGCTGGAATTACAGGCATGAGCCACTGCACCCAGCTTCTGCAATATTTTCTATTAGAGCCACCTAGGTTTCCTTTTTGGTTGTGATTTTGGTTTTAAATTCAGTTACTTACCTATTTATTTGTTTCTAGTCTGTCTTCCCTACTAGACTATAAGCTTCACAAGGGCAGAGACTGTGTATATTTTATTGTACAATCCATGCTCAGGGTGTGGCACAATGCCTAGAACAGACTGGGTACTAAATGAATTGTCGAATAAATAAATGAATCAATTGTTTAAAGTCATTCTGTCCACATTTGGATTAGGAGGCAAATCTAACTTACAAACATTTTAATAGTTGTAACTCTTCCCCTCTTTTAGTTTTTATATAGACTATCTTTCTGTTGAACAAAAAGTTAAAATTACACTTTGCCCATGAGGCTTCTCTAAACATTGCAGCCACAGTAACCTTTCCCTTCACTAGGCCCTTAATCATTTCATACACACGTGTTCCTATCCCTTTCTAGTGCTAAGATGCATTGATATGGTCCCTGACCTCAAGGAGGTTTGAATATCTATCACACATTTTCAGACTTGACTATAACTCAAATGTGTCAAATGAATAAATGAATGCATTTAATTATAGCTTTGTTGACATCTCAACTCCTTCTCCTTATTTTTCATGATATTAAACACAAATGCGTAGCTTCTTCCCATAATATTCCTGGGGCGGCTCAAGAAAGGTCATCCTTTCAGAAGAATCAAAAGAAAGTGATCTATTCCTGGTACAGACTGGATGATGAGAAATGAAGAGTCTGACTCTACTAATTCATTATAGTTAAATGGATTTCCCCAAAAGCCACACCCTCTTGTATTTAAATGTAAACATGAAAACATTTTCTAAACCAAAGGTCCAAGGATTTTAATTAGCCATCTTAAGAAGTGACTTTCTTTCATTGGCTCAGATAACTCTACCGTGGGTATCCACAGGGGATTGATTGCAGGACCCTCCTCAGATACCACAATTCTGGGATGCTGAAGTCCTTTATGTAAAATGACATAGAATTTGCATATAACCTACACACATCCTCCTATATACTTTACATCACCTCTAGATTACTTATAATACCTAATGCAATATAAATGTTATATAAATAGTTATTATCCTGCATTGCTTTTCACTTGTATTATTGGGTTGTTATTTTTGTTGCTTGGGTTTTTTTTCCAAATATTTTTTATATGAGGGTGGTTGAATCCAGGAATGTGGAACCCAAAGATATGGAGGGTCAACTGTCTTCATCTCTTTTTCTTTTTCTCTCTTTGGTTTTCCAGGATCATTTCTGGCAGCACTGTAGTGCAGCCTCACTAATTTGAAAATAAATTTGAAATCAAATTCAGGTTTTTTCCCTTTGCCTCATCCTTTACAACCAATCCTTTAAAAAAAAAAAAAGTATTGTGTATATAGTATAAAAACAAGTAGCTAAAACGTGGGAAATTGTGGGAAAATGTTGGCTGTGATATTTGCACGATGCTCCACTTAGGTTCAATGATTTTTCTCTGCATTTGATAAATGGAGCTGGTTTTTTGGCAGTATCTTGGCACAATCGGTATGCTACCAATTTCCTGTAACATTTCTAAGCTTTATTCTTTCCAAAGCTATTTTTTTTCACTCTCAGCTGCAGGCTACTAGCACTGTCTTTTTCTCCTCCATTCTGCCCTGCCTGCCTCATCAATGATCAAATACCAGTACCCTTTTTACTGGTAATCTCTAGATCAGTCATCTTCACTATCTCATTGACTCAGACTTCTAAAGAACAGACTTTGGGAAGCTCATCACCCTTTCTCATGTCTTATAACATTCTAGTTATTTTTCTACGTAACTAATGCAAATCTGTTCATATTTTCTGCTCAACTAAAGCAAATCACCTTCTGCTACTGACTCACCAACTCGGTTGTTCAATTTCCTCATTATCTATCATTAAGACCTATAAGTTCTACCTGCCTAATATATCTGAACTCCAAGCACTTCTTGCCATCCTCATTGCTACAACCTTAGCCTCATCTAAGACTGTATTTTTTCTTTGCCTCTATAGACTCCTCAAAGAGGCTTCTCTGACTCTTTTCCATAGACCACCTTCTGCACATTAACTGCAAGCAAGTGTGCAAAGCACCTTCTAAAACATAGATCATGTCACTTATCTGCTTGAAATGTTCTAGTGGCTTTTTGGGACCACAATAAAATCCATGGTCCCTACCTTGTCCTGCAAGGCCCTATGTGATATGACACCTCCCACCTTTTCACTTCTTGCTCCACCCATTCATTCGCGGCACACAGCCTTCTTTGGCAAAACACCAAGCTCTGAGGGCCTGAGTCTCAGTTCGTTTGTGCCACTGTAATAAAATACCTGAGACTGGATTATTAATAATAATAAAGAACAAAAATTTATCTCTTACAGTTCTGGAAACTGGTCGGTCCAAGACTAAGGTGCTGGCAGGTCTGGTGTCTGGTGAGGGCTGCTCTCTGCTTCCAAGATGGTGCCTTGTTGCTGCATCCTCCAGAGGATGAGGAACACTGGGTCTTCACATGGTGAAAGGGGGAAGGACAAGAAAGCCAAATCCTTCATAAAGCCTCTTTTATAAGGGCTTTGATCTCATTTACACGGAGAGGAGCCCTCACAACCCAATCACTTTTGAAACACTCCACCTCTTACTATTATCACATTGGCTATTAAGTTTCAACACTTGAATTTTGAAGGAGATGCATTTAAACCATAATAGCCCATGACTGGCTCCTTCTTTCTCTGTCTCTTCACATGCCTTCCTCCTTCTCACGACCTTAGTTTCGATTCAAATGTCACTTTCTCAGAGAGGCCTTTCCTGGCTCCCTTGTTAAGCAACATCGCTCTTCACTCTATATGACTTACCCACAGTGGCTATGTTCTTAGCACTCATCAGTGTGTGAAACCTTCACATTTACTTGTATATTGAATATTATCTATCTCTCCCCTTAGAACAAAAGCTGCTTAAGGTCGGGGTTACTGTGGGTATTATTCACCATTGTATCTCCGGCATCTCATGCAGTCTAACATGTATTCTTTTCATTCATTCCACAAATATTTAATTAGCAACTACTCTATGTCAACTATTGTCTTGGGCACTAGGATATAAGCTGTGAATAGAATTGAAAAGATATCTGTAATTCCAACACTTTGGGAGGCCAAGGCAGGAGGATTGTTTGAGCCCAGTAGTTCAAGGCCAGCCTGGACAACATAGTGAGACCCTGTCTCTACAAAAAAATTTTAAAAAATAAAAATTAGCCAGATGTGGTGGCACATGCCTATAGTTCCAGCTACTCAGAAGGCTGAGGCAGAAGTATTGTTTGCGGCTGGGAGGTTGAGGCTATAGTAAGCCCTGATTATGACACTGCACTTCAGCCTGGGGATGACAGAGCAAGACTTTTTCTGGAAGAAAAGAAGGAAGGAAGGAAGGAAAGAAGGAAGGAAGGAAGGAAGGAAGGAAGGAAGGAAGGAAGGAAGGA
>NW_016819410.1:883283-912766 GCF_001698545.2 Rhinopithecus bieti | reverse complement strand
AGAAAGAAAGAAAGAAAGAAAGAAAGAAAGAAAGAAAGAAAGAAAGAAAGAAAGAAAGAAAGAAAGAAAGAGAAAGAGAAAGGAAGGAAGGGAGAAAGGAAGAAAGAAAGAAAGGAAGAAAGGAAGAGAAAGAAAGGAAAAGGCAAAGAAGAAAGAAAAGTTCCTGTTTTGACAGGGTCTATGTCATATTTGGGCAGGGCAGTGCACACTGCAAAAAAACCAAATTGTCAATAAACAACTAAATATATACCATATCAAGTGATAATGGTTGCTCCAAAAAATACAGCAGGAAAGAGGACTAGGGGATACTAGCGGGCACATTCCCCCCACTCTCCAATAATAAACATGGCGAATTACTTGCCTTTGTTTCCATAGCACTTTAGATACACTTTTAAATTATCACATTTATCACATTTTATCATAGTGACTTGAAGAAAGTGAATTCATTTGGCTCTGAGTTCTATGTTAGTGATGATGTTATACGCATCAGTCTTTGCACCAGACATATAGGAAGACTCAATAAGTGCAATTAAATGAAATAACATGTGAATTAGCAAATGTTCATATTTCTATTCTTACCCTCTCGAATTTCTTCCTTGCAAAACTTCATGAAAGAGCATTCATAAGAGACCTGAAGAAATATTTGGTCATTTAACCCTTCCTATATGCAATCTGTGCTGCATTTGGTGTCTCTGAGCATCAGTAAACAGGACCATCCCATAACTGCTGTGTATTTTTAATTTGTGAAGTGATTCTCTGAACCTGGTTAGACTAACATCTGCCCTCCTTTTCTTCAGCCCACAACACTAGGGCTTGTGCTCAGTGGCCTTTCATGTGTCATACACTATATATATCCACATAAAGCAGATACATGATACACATTGTCACTAATTTGGTTCCTCTGTAACATACATAGAAAACAGTTACAGAGAAGATATTGTGTATTTTGTACTTTTAATCTGGGTCCTTTGCACCAAGCCACTCATCAAGGAGAAGTCCAATTTTCCTGCAGAAATACTGTGATACATTTGAATTTGTTCCCTGCAATGACATAATACTACTCCCCTAGATAAGCAAACATCTTTTTTCAGTACTTCTAGTGTATTTCAATATCAGAAGCAATAAAGTATATAGGCTCATTTTTATTTGTAAAGAATTGGTTCCCAGTTTGCATCTATGATATAGCTAAGGAAACTCTAGATAAATAATTTAATGAAATCTGATACTATATCCATATGAGGAATATTAAAAGGAGAAATAAGTTTTTCTCAGACTTTAATTGCTGGAAAAGTAAATGAAGAGTACAAATGACTTCAGTATCAGCTAACCAGTCCATTTCCTTATAAAGGATACCTCATGTGCCCCTACATGCAAAAGAAAAACAAAAAGCCTATTTCTCTACTAAAAGAATACACTAATGTCAGAGGCAAAAGAAGAAGAATAAGAAGAGATAATTGTGTTGCATACTATTCAGGATTACAGGATTTCAAAATGCATGTGGTTTCCTGCCAGAAACTTAATTTCCAGTCTTGCTTTCCAAACTATATAGGCCAGGCTGTCATTGACTTCCTGTGTCCTTCTCTGATAGTATACGTATAAAAATAGAAAGCAGGAAGAAAACACTTATCAGCCAAACTATATCATTTGTGTTTCAGTATCAACTAACGGGAAAAAAAAAAAGAGACTACATCATTAGTTAAATCTCTATAACGTGGAGGTTTCAGTTTTTTGTTTTTTGTTTTTTGTTTTTTGTTTTTTTGAGACAGAGTCTTGCTCAGTCGCCCAGGCTGGAGTGCAGTGGGGGTGATCTTGGCTCAGTACAAGCTCCGCCTCCCAGGTTCACGCCATTCTCCTGCCTCAGCCTCCTGAGTAGTTGGGACTACAGGCGCCCGCCACCACGCCCACCTAAGTTTTTGTATTTTTAGTAGAGACGGGGTTTCACCATGTTAGCCAGGATGGTCTCGATCTCCTGACCTCGTGATACACCTGCTTCGGCCTCCCAAAGTGCTGGGATTACAGGTGTGAGCCACCGCGCCCGGCCAGTTTCAGTTTTTACGTCCATCAGGATGTCTCTCTAATCGCTATTGGTGCAGGGTGCTGGAGGCCATTTGGATTGAGCACCAGTTTGGTGAGTGTGATCCAAATACCTGAAGAAGCTCTACGTGTTGCAAAACAATCAGAAAAATCAATGCAAGCATGTCATCGACATAGGAAGTGGTATGGAATCATTTTTGTTTGGGGCACTAAAAGGGCTACCATTTCATAAGGCCTGGAAATGTGGGTCTTTCATGCCAGTCTGACACTGGTGTGGGAACCACTGATGGATCCAATGAATCATGTTTTAGCTGGCTCATAAATGGGATCCTTTGGAATGCACAGCAAATAAAGCTTCCATTATTTATCCATCTTTGACTAGCCATTGTACACAGTCCACATCTTGCTTGCTGTGCCTATGAAAGGAGGTTCTTAATGATGAACACTATTGTCAATAATTTTTCATGTATTTGGAGTTTTAATTAGTACAGGTGTTTGGAGAAAAAAATTCTCAGATGTAGGCAATTATTTCTGCTATTCTATAGGTTAGACAGGGATGCACACATGCAGAATAAAATTGCATCCAATCAGATTGGAATGTTTTGACAGCAAGACACAGCAAATGATTAGGCTGGTATTATAAAGCAGGAGCGATTAACAAGTGATTTACGAATGGCAGCAGAGGCACAACCTTGAATTACAATGCACAGAGAGAGCTGAAATGTAGTGGTTAACAAAACTGCATTTGATTAGATGAAGATTTGGGGGATTATTTCTAATGGGTCATAGATAATAGTTCTAATACAAGTGATTTTTAAAATTTTGATTTATAAAACCCACTCATTGATGAGCCCTCCAGGCATATGTATAGTAGCCCAACAGAATTCAAACCGGTAAAATTGTCAAGAGAGCCCATGTCCATTTACATTAGGAAAATCCTGATTTAACAGATGTGCTTTATGTAATACCCTGAGGGACAACAGGTTTAGATTTTTCTGAATCAAAAGAAAAAAATTCCAGAGCTTTGCATTTCCTTATTAAACTTTCCTACTCTCAGTCCTTAACTAAGAAGACAAGTCGGATAATACTCAATCTTAACTTGAGAATAAGACATCCTTCCTTAACCCTTTAAGATGGTTGAATAGCAATCTGAGAAAATGGCAGACATGTGCTGTTTTCTCTGTTTTAAAATGAGGTGTTTTAGAGGGATGAGAAAGAGTGCGGGTGGATTTGAAATGTGTTAGACCAGATCTGAAAGGATGTCATTGAATAAAACAAAAGAAAATGAAAGTAATTATCATGATATGGAGTAATGATGTTTTCAAAGTATTTTCTGTTTTTTTTTCTTTTAACATTCAAGGTATCTTTCAAAAGAAAAGGAAGTTTTATTCCCATTTTACAAATTGAAACTCAGATATTTAGAAGTGAAAAGAAACTTTATAATAAGTGAGTATAATGATCAAGGATTAGAAGCAGTGCTTTCAAAAATGCTTTTGTTACCATTCAAGCATTGGCATTTCCTTCCAATAACCTCGATCATGAAATATTTCTGGGTCAGCTATAGAAACAGTCAAAGTGCTGTCCCGATGTCCCATTCACTCTGTCCCAACCCTCCCTTCAATCTCATTCATTCTTTCCCTGCCACTCTCCATCCCTATTTCTCATATTAGGAATTATGCACATGTGTAAAATTACAGAAACACAGAAAACAATGTAATGGTTAAGAGAAAAATATATTTATATTAATATATTTAAGAAACATATTTATGTTAAGGTCAATAAAAGATGAGAAAATCTTCACCTTCAGTAATAACTCAAAAAAAAATGCAAAACAAATGAGATACCACTTCCCCACTATCAGAATAACCAAAATTTTAAATTAAAACTAATTTCCACAATGATGTGAGTAAAAAGGAGCCCTCATATCATACCCTCGCATAAGTATAAATTGGTGCAACCCTTTATTGTCAAAATTTTGTCTCTCTATATACATACATATATATGTAAATATATATTTTTGCAGCACTATTTTCTATGGAAGAAAAATGCACAAATATGAAAAGATCATTTTCTTGAAAGACTTATATTTTTAATATAAAAAGTTATAGAAAACAAACAGCTACATATATATGTAGTTGTGTACACATACCATACACATTATATATGTATGTACATATATATACATACATACACACACACATACTAAAGTGGTAACAGCAGTTACCTTTGGGGATGGGGGTTGTTGAAGGATTGCATGATATTTATTTTTCCGTGGTAGAATTAAGGTTAATTTCAACTTCTGTGTGTGTATTCATATTTTTCAAATTAAAAATACAAGCACACAAACCATATTATGTCTTTAAGAAGTATATATATCATAAATTTAGGGGTCAGACAGACATAACTTGGGTACTGGCTTCACCACTTAATCATCTTAGATTCCCTAAACTTTTGTTTTCTCCAACATTAAAATAAGATAAGAACCTAAAATAAGTTTTTATCTTATGAAGTTGTAAGGATTAAGGAGATAATGCAGGATAATTTATGAAAATGATTACTATAGTAACTGGTGCATTAAAAGTTTAATAAATATTAGATATTATTGTTATTATTGCATTCAAACTCCAAATTCATCTGGCCTATCAGATAAATGTTAATCCCTACCTGTTCCTAAACTAGGTAAGGTCCTTGTCTCCTTGTTCTTTTAGAAGTTTGCATTTGCTCTTACATTCCATCTAGTTCTCCGCCGAAAAAGCTGCACTTTGCTTTGCCTCTCTGCTGGAAGGCTCTTGCCTGGGTCCCTATTTTCCTACATTTGTTCAGGTAGAGCCGCCCTCTATCAGCCTCTACTCGCCCACTTCAGCTTATCTCACTGGAATTCCATCTAGGCCAGAGCCCTAAACCATTCCACCCCTACTGCCTCTCTGTCCTTTGCCTCCTAACTGAATTCCAAATCTTGCTTATTTTTTATTTTAATTTCTGGGATACATGTGCAGGATGTGCAGGTTTGCTACAAAGGTAAATGTGTGCCATGGTGGTTTGCTGCGCTTATCAACCCATCACATGCCTATTAAGCCCAGCATACATTAGCTATTTTTCCTGATGCTCTCCCTTGCCCCGGGGCCCCCGTCCTGACCAGCAGGCCACAGTGTGTGTTGTTCCCCTCCCTGTGTCCATGTGGTCTCATTGTTCAGCTCCCACTAATAAGTGAGAAGGTGTGCTGTTTGCTTTTCTGTTCCTGTGTTAATCTGCTTAGGATAATGGCTTCCAACTCCACCAATGTCCCTGCAAAGGACATGATCTCTTTCCTTTTTGTGGCTGCTGAAGTCTTGCTTTTTTAATGGAGATGGTACCAGGCATCCCAGTATTTCCAAGAACAACTTTTTCCTATGATGGCTATAACATGGAAAAAATTATTACTTTTCAAAAATTGCACAGGGAGCCTCAATTTCACCATAGAAATATTATGATCAGCTCCCATGATGGACACATCAGCTATATTTAGAGGACAAATGAAGAGATGGATTCTATTTTAGAAAATATTTTCATACTTTGGGTGTGTTCCTTAAAATATTTAATGGGGCAGTTTCACTGGTAACTAGAACATAAAACTAAAGTCTCCCAATCCTTGCTGTCCATAGCAACTTAGGTGATCACAGGAACTGTCACTCTTTCCGACACCGCATGTAGACATTCTGTTCTCACAGGGGAAGAGCCAAGGATGGATGTCAGGAAGAAGTGCTTTTTTAAAATCAGCAGAATTTTAATATTCTTGTTCTTCTGGACAAAGAATATTCTCTACAGCAAATGGTTTATCCAACATTTATGTCAGGAACATATGAGTTTTGTTAATTTTCTTAGAGCTAGTAACTGGGCGATGTATAGACAAACATGTTTGCCTCCCGACTGTGGCAGAGAATAATCTCTTGATAGGAAATAGTTCTTTTACAGCAACAAAAGCAAGACAAGCAGGGCAAAAAGATGATGCTGTTAGTAGTTTCTGCCCCTTAGGACCTTAAAAGGTAATAATCATTCTGCCTTCCATTTCCATAGCGCCTAACGGTTTGCAAAGTACTTTCACATACGTTATCTCGCTCAAGGAAAAGAAATGCATATTCTATAAAGGCCATTCCTGAGAGAAAATAAAATGTCAAGCAAGTAAAAACTATGCCTAGGTTGAATAATTCAGGGAGCTGCTCTATCAAAATAGTGAACCACTTCATGAGAAACAGAGGAGACAAAAAATAAAATCAAATCACCATCACTGGCATAAATATGAAATATATGCAGTCGACTAACTTTTTTTCATTATGTTCATGATTCAGTCAGGGACTATAATTTGTTTCATATTTGTCAAAATTGGAAATAAGATGATAAATAGATATCCTGGCTCTTAGGCACCCTGTGGAATTTCAATGCCTTGCCACCTAGGGCAAAATACACACACACACACACACACACACACACACACACACACAATTTGGCAGTGTAATGACTTTCTTTTGCCCTCTGATTCTATACAAATTTCATGCCCTGTCATGACAACTGCCCCACCGTTATTGTTGTGTACCTTTTGCTCCAGCCAGGCCAGGGTCTTCCTTTGACAAAAATGTGCACATTGTTGCCTCTAAGCCTCTGTTCCCCATACCATTCTTCATAGCTCAAATGATATTTCTTCCTCCAAGCACTTTGCCCAACTACTCTGAGCTACAATCTCCATTCTTTGTCTCTAATAATTCCTGTTTTTAATCCATTCATCCAATAACTATTTGATGAGAGCTGCCTATGCACAAGACATCGTGCTAGGTACTGGGAATAGAGTAATGAAAAAGAGAAATGAGATCTCTCTTCTTAAGGAGCTGGGGACATTCTGGGATGTGGGGATGGACAATAAATGCATTTTACACATTTTAGATGCTGCTAAGTACTATGAAGCTCTGTAACAAGGTGATACAAGAAAGTGACTGGAGAGGGGACCAATAGCTTAGGTTGCGGGGGTAGTCAGGGAAAGCTTCACTGAGGAGGTGACATCTGAGCTGAGATCTGAATGACAAGAAGGAGCCAGCCCTGCAAAGATAGGGGGAACAGGAAGAAGGGTGCTGTGGCAGGAGGAGAGTAAGCACAGGGAAGCATGCTGAGAGGCATGAAGAGAGGAGCTGAGAGGCAGGCAAGAGTTAGATCCTGCATGGGCTTTGCCTTTTACTCTAAGTGCACCCAGACGCATGGGAGGGTTTTCTGCAGGAGAGTGGCAAGACAGGATTTGTGTTTTTTGAAAGATCTCTCTGACTACTGGTCAGAGAATGGACCATGAGGGTACAAAGTTAGAATGAGGCAGACCAGTTAAGAGGTTGCTGCAGGTCTAGGGGAGACAAAAGAGGTGGAGAGGGGGAACATGGAGAAAAGTTGACAGATTTGGGGTCTATTTTGTACATTAAGCCATTCAGACTCATGGGTAAGTTAAATGTAGCAGGGGAAAGAAACTCGATGTCATATTCTACTGTGTCATAATTAAACAATCTCATGTGTGTTTGTACATGTATTTCAACTAAACTATAATTACTTTGCAATCAGACATTAGTCATATTCTTCTACTTTTTTTTTTTTTAACTCAACTACAGAAATGAGGATGGCTCATTGTAGAAATGAGCACACAATAAAGACTTGCTAACTTGAATCCAATTAATATTTCTGCTTCTATTGTGAGTCAAAAGTAGTCTAGTCCAACTGATCATGGCACAGCCAAGTGTCTCCCTTCCATTTTCTTTGCCGCATCCTGCCATCTGTGCTTTCACCTCCTGCTACTTTTCAGTCACTGTAATTCTCCCTGCGATTCCTTGGCAGTCACCCTCTAAGTATCAGATGTCTGCTTCCTCACTCACTGCACACCGCAGTTAGTTCTGTGCAGCTTGCTCCACCGTTTACTCTGCACCCACTCCCTGTCAGGCCCTCAGCTGGGTGATGGGGACCCAAAGGTAAACATCAGCAGACATGAGAAACTTCACAGTTTAATCTTCACACAAGAACTAGGAGGGAGAATCCTGGACCACCCAGATACATAAGAAAGAAAGGGAAGAATCACACAGGAAAACACAGATTTGATTCTCTCCTTTAGACCTGGGCTCTCGAAGAGTTGCATAAAAGGGAAGACATCTTTGCTTCCCTGCCCCTTATCTCTCAAGCCTTCTGGACACTCTGTTTCAAGTTCTAGGAAAGGAAATCTCCAGTCTCTCCTTGAGAAGCAAAGAGAATTCAGTGACAATGTGCACAGAAATGTCTCTGAGTTTCCTTAGGTGATTCCATCTGTCTTCTTGCAACTTGCCTCCTCACAAAAAAAAATGTCCTCTCCTGCATTTGGCTTAATTTATTTTCAGTAAACATTCATCAGATGACCACCACTAAGCACAAGACCTGGCCGGGTCCTAGAAATATAGTTCCTGTCTTCTAGATCTTTGAAGAAAAGACATAAAATAAAGTAAAATGAAATTCACAGCAAATAGACATCTGAACCACACAGTGTTTGAACACAAAGATGATGCATTCTGAATAGATGGCTCAAGAAAGACACCTGCCTGGATATGGAAAGCAGGGTAGTATTTTGAGAGGCTCAGAAGGAGTGTATGGAGGTATAGGAACAAAGTGAGCAAAAGCTCAGAGGCTTCACACTGCATTGAAACTCCAGATTATGGTGTGAAGTTGTCTGTGGCTGGAAAAATAGAGATTGGGGAGAAATATACTAAAAATCGAGGTGTAAATGAGGCCGAGGTCAAGCTTTCAGAAACCTTCAAGGCATGTTGGAGCATTATTCTCTGGCCAAAAAGGAGTTACTGAAGGCTTTTGGATGGAGAAATAACATGATCTGATCCAGAAAAAGGAAGATAATGCTGGTGTGGTGGCCTCCTTCAGGGAAATCTGCTTGGGGAGGAAAGCTGATGAACAGTCTCTCCAGTAGTTACTCCTTTGTGACCACAATGGTATTTACTCCAAAGTCATCCTTCCTGGCCAGCATGGAGCTTCTTCAATGGTAAAGCAGTCTTAGGGGCTTCCCGTTGGCTTGGCTGAGACTTTCAAAACTGCTGTGATCTGAGACTCTCTGTACGTAATCCTTCCTACTCTTTCTCCTCTCATAGATATCAGATCTGTAAATCAGTTTGGAGCCTCTCAGTTGACTCCTACTCCCTCCTTGCATTTTCTACAGACAATTCTCCGGGTAATCCTCTTGCACCCTCGGCGTTGGCTTCCCAGAGGGCCCAGACTGATACAGCTGGTAAAGCAGGAAGGATGACAGGCCTGACCTTATTTTGGAGTAATATGCAGGGCAGCCCAGAGTGCTCAGTACCAGCAAGACAGAAGGGGGAAGGACAAGAGAAGGGAAAGGGAAAGGAACAATTTTAATTAAAAAAAAAAAGCAGGTTTTGTTTGATCATCTCCAATATTCTTGTGATAGAAGGGATTGTGCCAATTATTTTGAAAACACTCAATCATCAGTGGATTTTTCATATATGGTGGGGCAGGGTTATGGACAAATATTGGTGTTTTCCTCATTGCTGAGTCTTCATCTATGGTATTTTTTTCCTTTTGTGTCCCTCTAGGTGCATTCACATTAATTTATGTGGGATAGACCTAGTCACTCATGTCAAGTAATTTTTATAATGGCAAGTTTGAAACATTTATGCCCTTTTTCTTTGCTATCAATAACAACATTAAATAACATTTAATGTGATCAAAGTTTTCTTACTAAAAATATTAAAACCTTTTTTTTCATATGCTGTGGGGCATAACCCTGAAGAGTAACTAAAGAATAAAGAATGCAGTTTGATTCATAATCTTCCTACTAATATCTCCACACAATAATCTATACCTTTACAACAGTGTTTAGTTTTTTAAAAGAGCAACAGCTTATTTGTGAAAGTAATCCTCCTCTATTATATTGAAAGACTTTTAATGTTTAATAAGAGAATAGTGATGATAAAGCCAGTTCATAATATCCAAGCATTCTCTTGAGGTTTATGATAGGTCACTTTTAGTGTTTCACTTATGTAAGATTTATGGTGAACTTCCTATTCTGATTTTCTGTGTTCCAATGTATCTCCCTACTAAACATAAGCATATCAACATATCAGAGTGAATAAATATGAATTTATAGATAAACTAACTGTGGAGTATTTAGCAGTAGTTCTCAGCTACTCTGATTTGGTGTGGACAAAAATTATTTTATATTTAAGAAAAACTGAGCCAGGTATGGTGGCTTATGCCTGTAATCCCAGCACTTTAAGAGGCCGAGGCAGGCGAATCACTTGAGGTCAGGAGTTCAAGACTAGCCTGGCCAACATGGTGAAACCCCATTTCTACTAAAAATACAAAAATTAGCCAGGCATGGTGGCACACACCTGTAGTCCTAGCTACTCAGGAGGCTGAGGCACGAGAATTGCTTGAGCCTGGGAGGTGGAAGTTAGAGTGAGCCGAGATTGTGCCACTGCACTCTAGCCTGGGTGACAAAGTGGACTCTGTCTCAAAAAAAAAAAAAAAAAAAAAAAAAAAAAAAAAAAAAAAAAAAAAACTGTGTGTAACCACCATAAACTTTGTGGCCCATGGGAGCTGTATGATCACCTAATTAAAGCTGTTTCAAAATGCATAATATCTTGAGAGTAATTATACACATGTTTGTAAACATGGACTTTTTTTTAACTAAAAAGAGTTTGTTTGTTCATCCCTTCTGATTTGTTCTAAACCATGGTATATAAACTACTTTTATAACTTGTTTTCATCTCCACATCCTGTGAAACGCTTTTGTTTATAAGATTCTTTTTGAAGTCAAGGAAAGCTTTACAGATGAAAGAGCACAATCTTGTCCTTTCACATTATAAGGCAAGTAAAGAGAGTTGTTCATTTGATCAGTAGCTGTCACTCTGAAATAACCTTCCACCAAGTCCAGAATTTTGAAACAATCTGGGAAAGAATGGCTGCTACTAACAACCCCTATAAACCATGTAAGAACTTGGGTGGTTGCCTTTGGTATACTAGAAAGTTCCTGTTCCTCAGCATAGTTTACAAGGCCCTTCAAAATCTAACCCACAAAGAGATAGCTGCAGTAATCTCCTAATATCTATACCCCTGTTCTTCTTGGCTAGAAGCGCCTGGATTTTGTTTGGGAATCTGTGTGCCCACATCCCAGAAATGGTCATAGTCAGACTAAGCCAGTTATGCCCTTCTGTTCTTTACACTTTCGCCTTCTCCTCCAGCTAGTGGTAGCCAGTAAACAGCAACCGAAATCTGTTGTTGGGGCTTCTGGGAAAGCTTTGCCTTCCTGATGCAGAGGCAGATGTCCTGCCACCGCCGTTTCTTCCTTCCTCTTGGCTCAAATGCAGATGTGACACCAGATATAGAGGCAGCTATTTTGCCACCATGAGAGAAGGGCCAAGATAACTGCAGAGACACTGGCCCTGACACATTGAGCCACTGAACCAATCCTCAGCCTCCAACATTTAGACCTTTGTTTCAGAAAAAATAATCCCCTGCTTGTTTAAGCCATCATTACCCACTTCCGTCACTTGCAGTAGAAAACATTCTTAACTGGTTGAGAAACAGGCCGAGATCACTTGCTTTCATTCCCTGTACCCCATTCCTTAAACTACAAAAATCTATTTATCATTTTACTAATCCACTGGGCTACTTAATGACTGACACAAAAGCATTTTCCTTCCAAAATCCTTTTCATGAAAATAATTCAGCTTAAATGAGAAACATCCTCCAACTAATCCCCTCACCCTCACCCATGCTCCTTTAACTGCTGCACTAGCCTGCTGTTTACCAACTAGGCTGAGGGAGCCTTGAGGTACTATCCCCAGTACCCAGCACAGTACCAGGAACATCAGGACAAATATGTTATCTTTGTTAAATCTTACATTTTCTAAACTACTTGAAGAGATAGCGTTGGTCTCATCTGAGACTTTTCACTGACAGTGTTTCCTTTGGTTCTAGGTGAAGCTGAATTCTCTCTGCACCTGGCACTCCCAAATAAGGTGAAACAAACATACTACAGAGGTCTTCTGAAGGACAATTTTGCAATAACAATTAAAATGTTAAATGTGTATAATGTTTGATCTAGCAGTTCCAATACTAGAAAGTGATACCAGAGACCTATCGCAGAAGTGGCCAAAGATATCTATACCTAGCTACTGCTTAGAACATTGTTTATAATAGCAAAAATTAAAAACAGGCCTTATGTCCACTAATAGGAGACAGGTTAAATAAATTATGGTACATCCATTTAAAAATCAAATGCTATGCCACTATTTAAAAGAACCAAAAATCTATAAATGGTGACATAAAAGGTCAGGGTACATCACTAAGGAAAATAATCCTGTTATAAAAGAGTGTATTTTATCCCTTTTCTGTAAAAAGGAAAAAAAAATTAAACCTACTGAACAAACTCAGATAAAGTCTACCTTAAAAGCAGTAGTTAATTCTGAGGTTGGGATTTCTATTCTCTTAGATATCAGTCTTATAGTATTTGGATTTATGTAATCAATACATGTGCAATATTTATAATCAGAAACAAATTACTGAAGAAATGGATTTTCCCTGATATTTATTTTCAGTAATGGGAGGAGACCAGGAGCTCCTGCAGAGCTGCAGCCCCTATGCAGAAATAAAGAAATGCAGAGACAATTTGACATGCAGGATAAAAAGAGGCTAGAAGTGGGGCAGTAAGACTGGAGGTACAGGGGAGAAGAATACATGAATGGGTGAGCACCTAACTCATCCAACTGTGCAAGCAAGAGATCTAGGAGCCTTTATAGCTTTCTCTCCATCATTCGTCTAAGATTCCTCTAACACATATACTTTTCTCCATCTCTACCAACACCATCCATATCCAGCTAACCAACCTCTCTGGCTTGAACTACTAGAATAACTTGCTAATTGTATCAGCTTGTATCTGCTATTTTGGACCCCAGACCTTTGCCCCCTGATGTCACATCTGTAGATAGCTTAAGTTCCATGGAAAAGGGGACTTTGTAGATTAGGAAGAATACTAATCAATTTAACACACTCTCAGTTTAACAGTAGAATAGGGAAAGTAGCCTGCATTATCCAGGTTAGCCCCTTGTAATCACATGAACCCTTAGAAGCGAACTGTCTCCCAGCTGAAGGCGGAGGAAGAAGTAAGAGAGAGATGACAGAAGGGGAAGTTGGAAAGATTAAAAGTGTGAGAAAGTCTTGACTTGGGTTTGCTGCCTTGAAGATAGGAGGGGCTTCGTGGAAAGCAGGAGAAGGAAATGAAGTAGGCCAACAACCAGTGAGCTTAAGATGAGAATCACAGCCCTGCCCGACACCTTGATTTCCATCTTATGTAGCTCTAGACAGAGAAGAACTCCGTTGGCCATTCTGTTCCCAGATCCCTGACTTACAGAAACTGTGATGTTTTAAGCCACTGAGTTTGTGGTAATTGCCACTGAGTCAGCAGCAATAGAAAGCTAATACTGCAACCCTGGCCCGTCTCTCGTCTAATGTTGCAACCATAACACGAGCGATTGTTATTTTTTTTTTTCAAAATACAGATCTGGTCATGATACCTCTGTTTACTTACAGCTTCCTAATGCTCTTTGGAAACACTGCAAACTCCTTAACATAGACTTCAAGTCTTGCATGGTCTTCAGCTGCCATGAACCTTCCAGCCTTATGTTCCCCTCCAAGTCCCTAACTCTGCAGTTCAGCCACTCTGGCCTTCTTACATTTGCTATACTGCCGTGCTTCCTCTTGCCTCAGGGCCTTTGCACAAGCTGTTCCCTCTGCCGAGAATGTCCTCCTTTTCCTTCTTCAGCTTCTGGACATTACCTTTAATCTTTCTATTTAAGTCCATGCACCTCCCTCTTGGAGAAGTCTTTCCTGACCTCTCTGACTAAATCAAGCATGGAAATTACAGGCCTATGTGGAATCATGTATCTCTCCTTCCCATCAATTGCCGAGGTTACAGTGGTTTGTGTGATTACTTGACAGTTATCTGTCTTAAGCACCATAAAGACAAGATGGTGTGTATGTCTTTCCTCACCATTATATCAACCATTCCTGGTAGAGCGTCTACAACATACTTAGTTCTCAAAAAAATCTAGGCCAGGCGTGGTGGCTCACGCCTGTAACTTTGGGAGGCAGAGGTGGGCAGATCATGAGGTCAGGAGATCGAGACCATCCAGACTAACATGGTGAAACCCAACTCTACTAAAAATACAAAAAAAAATTAGCCGGGCTTGGTGGTGGGCACCTGTAGTCCAAGCTACTCAGGAGGCTGAGGCAGGAGAACAGTGTGAACCCCGGAGGTGGAGCTTGCAGTGAGCCAAGATCACGCCACTGTACTCGAGCCTGGGCGACAGAGCAAGACTCTGTCTCAAAAAAAAAAAAATCTTCGCTGGCTGAATAACTGAATGAATGAGTCACATTAAATCACTGAAACAATGAATTGGCACTCTAGGAAAGAGTAGATGAGAAAATACCAGCCACCAGTAGAAGGCTGAGTCAAGTGATCACAGGTTATCACACCAGTTCTCAGATTGCATGATGCTAGGTACTATGTGCCCAGGCAAAGTTTGATAACTGTTCTTTAATGTCATATTACCCAGAGAACCCTGGTTTTTCTAGCTAAAATAGCTGCCAAAACACCACTTTATCACCAATATATGTCTTGTCCCGTGAAATAAATGTAACAAATATTTAATGAGTAATGACCAAGTGGAAGACACTGTGTTGAGTATTCCAAGGGATAGAAACACGTCCTTAAGTATTCATATATTTGATTTATATATTGAACTTCATGCTTTATAAAATATACTTCTGCATATGTTCTCTAACCCTCACAATAACTTTGTAAAGTACTTGTATATTATTATAACTGTTTTCAGTTCAGCGCAGATTAATTCAGAGATTTGCTGCTCGGAGGTTAACTGACTTGCTCAAATTCAAAACACTTGAAAGTGACAGAACTTCATCTCAGATTTTACTCACTCCATGTGCAGAGTGTTTTCACAGAAACCTGGATTTTCTCTGTACAACCAAGCCTCACAATTCCCTATGTACATCCCGTCTCTTCATCCCTACTCCCTGGGATGTAGGGATGACCAATCCCAGCACCTCAGAAGTGGTCTGGGCAAATGTCCACAGCACCCTTAGGGTAATTTCTATCTAACCTGCCACTATGCTTCCCAAAGATGAGAAGATGAAACAACTGGACAACCAATAAATGTTTCTCGAGTAGATAGTGGACTTTATCCTCACTCTTCACACACATACAAATCAGCAATTATTCAACTGTTAAGCTCCTCAAGTTTCAGAATATAAATCTCTGTGCGAGAAGTATTCTATTAATTATTTATTATTTTTTATTGGCTTGAGAGTAGGCCTCTTTTTAAATAGTTAATAGCTAGAGGGGAAAGTCCTGCGGAATTTCTGAGAGATGTGCTTTTTTTCTGTGAATTTACGTCATGATGCCACAGATTAGTGTGAAGCGAGCCTTACCCAGAAGGACTGGAAATTGGTTATCACACCCACATCAGCTCAAAGATAAATGTCCGCTTAATGGGAGTGGGTATAATATTCCAATGATTTTGCTGAATACAGTTGAAAATCCAGAGGACTTTCCAAAAACTGTTAAATCATCTTTACTGAAATAAGGGTGTAGTCTCACTTTATAATTACATTAAAAGAAAGTAGTCTCATTTGTATCCTTTTGGTATGTTTTATTTTAAAAAAGAAACTGAACAGTGAAATTAATAAGTCACTGAGCACAAACAACTTCCTTCCAAATTTAATTTTTTCCTGATTGTTAAATTAATGTATACTTATTTAGGAAGTACATAAAAGTGTTCAGCGAGAGATGCAAAATTTAACCATAATGATCATTGTGCTACCTTGAGGCAAATATTAACATCTTGACACGTTTATCTCCACCATTTATCTATTTATTTTTCTTAGTTGAGACATAGTCTATTTTTTTCTACTTAGCCTTTTGCATTTTTTCCCACCAGTAAAGCATTTGTTTCAGTGCTTTTAGTTGAAAGTACTAATTCTCTGTGTTACAATTCAAAAGTTGGCCTGGTTGATGTCACCACTATAAAAATTTGGTATGAACCTTCATTGTTCCCTTCCTAAACAACCATATACAGTAGATACATAAATACCATTGCTGCTATTGTTGTTTTTACAAAAATGGAATCATACGCACACTCATTTTTTTAAATAAATCATTGCATTTTCCCAAAACCCTTCTTGTACCTCTATCTCATTTTATTAACTAACCGCATTTGCTTTCCATAGAGTGAACATACAATTATTTACTATACCATCTCCTAATTATGGACATTCAAATTTTTTCCCCTTATTTTTTTCTATTATAAGAAACATAGCAATAAAAACCATAATACATATATTTTCTAAATGGCACTTTTCGTTTTAGAAAATTTGTTTTTGCTAGCTATTACTTATTTAACTGACAAATACAGCTGGGTTCTTTCCAATATTCTCCATGAGGATATGGGCTGTATCTGTCTAGTATATTGCCCTTTTACCCAAATGACACAGACTGTGGCATATGGAAAGTTCAAGTCAAATTAATATTTGCTAAAATGAACAGCATTTTTGTGGGAGCTCTGAATTTACAAGTAGTCAGTGTGTGAGCTATGCCACGTGATGAATGTTTAGGGAAGGTACCAGCATCAGGGCTTAACGACGACATTCACAAATCCACCATTTGCGTCCAGCTTGGCTACTAATGGGCAATGTAACTTTCATCTCCTCATTTTTTTCTTTATTTATAAACTGGTTAAGTGGCATGCTCCTCATGTTGCATATACATGTCCCATTTTAATATGTATTTTATTTTTGTCATGTGTCTGATAATAACATAATATAGTAAGTTCTGTTTAACATTAAAATGATATATTAAAATTTTACGTTTGTAATTATGAGAGTATTTCTTGACATCTTTTTATGGAATATTTCACAGGTAGAGGATGAAATGATTATTAAATTGAATTCTTCACACTCATTGACTCAGCTTTAAAATATTCAGAGTCAATGTGGGAATTTGTTCCATTAGCCCACAGTCACCCTGAAAAATGCATGACACCATCAGGAGTGAGGAAAGAAGACAATACAGACGAATCGGTATAGACCCATCTATTTGGGTAGGGAAACCAGAGGCCCCCCAGGGTAGTCAACAGCTTCTTGAATGTTGGAAATCAAGGAAACTCAATAATTAACACCTTTTTTTTTCCCTCTCACTTGCGTTACAAATACATTAAGACACGAGATGGAGTGAGGTAGATGGAGGCCACAATATAGCATTTATCACCAATAAAGATGCTATGTTAGGACGTGACAACACATCTATGGGCAAGCCAGCATGTCAGCACAGCACCATAGAGTTAGGCAGGCTCCTCTTCGCTGCTGCAGGGAGCACCTCTTCAGAAGCAGACCCAGCTCTATAATGCAAACAGGAGAGAAGGAGCAGTGTAAAAAAGAGAAGAGGAGGATGTAGGCTATACATGCCCTGTTTCTTCTTTCAACCCAGCCTATTGGATTAAGTCACCCTCCCTGGGTAGGAATGAGTAAGCAGGAGAAGAGGCTCCATGCATTTTATGCTAGTCAATACCCTTTTATATGGAAGAAAATATCAAGTATGGTAAAGAAAGGCTTCTTCTCTTTTTGCTTGCCACTGAAAAACACATTTTATTTATATTTTACTCCTATACATGTTGCTGCCTCTTACAGAAATTTGGATTTTGAGATAGCAGTCAATTTGTACAATCCTTGGCCAACTTCACAAAAGACCTCACACAAACCATGCATGAGTACATCTTCCACCAATAGCATATGGTGATTTCTACAGATTGTGAGTTAAAAGAGGTCTTAATTAAAAAATTTTTGGTGTCTGGATTTTAAATCTTTAACCAGTTTACAATGCATATTGCAGTCTGAAATCTTGCTTAGTTATGTTGAATATGGAGGAAGGAAATTAATTTAGTCCATGATTCCATATACAGTTTTAAATTCTCAAAGTATTATATATTTTTCTTGCCGATATCCCTATATTCTTTCTTTTCAATAATGTATTTATTGAAAGCATTTGTTGAATACTTTTAAGAACATTTACGAGTACAATCAATGATCCAAATCTCATGAGGAAAGTATTATCAAGTCTATTTTACACATGAGAAAATTAAGGTTAAAATAATAATTTGTCAAAGGTGATACATAGTTAGGAAACAGAAAATGATATTTGAACCCAGGTCTTCCCAATTCACATAGGTGTTCCATCATGGTTGCTTATACAGTTGCCCCCCATCCTAGATAAAAATTCCTTGTGGTTGTGATCGTGGCTTCTATTTATTCATTTCTTTTTCTATCCACAGTAAAGAACATAATGTTCTGCACCGAGCAGGTATTCAGTAAATGTTTGTTAAGTTTAAGTAAATACACTATCCATTGTGCAATTCTAGATATGGAAAATGCATAGACATGTTCCAGTTGGAGTCTGGCATTTTGTAAGTTAGGCAATTAAGGCCCAAAGAAAATCTCAAGTTTACATAGCTAGGAGAGTACCAGAATCTAAGCAAAAATATAACTCCATCTACGCAGACTTTTGGCGCTTCCTGCTACCATTTCCCTTTCATCTTGGGAATCATGAGAGTGGCAAGTGGCTTGGCATGGATCACAGTGGCTCACTAAGAGGAAGAGTCAGCTGCTGCTTTTCCTGGGACAAATGGCCTGAGGGAGCAGAGGTCATTGCTGTGTCACAGAGTTGAAAAAACTGACAGGAAGGAGAACAACAATAATAAAATATTATATTTATTTACTGGACAAGCAGAAGAAAATAGTGACTCAGTACATGACCTGGAGCCACATGGCCTGGTTAAAATGTATCCAAGTAATCTATTTATTAGCTGTGTGATCTCGGACAGGTTACTTGGCCTGTATGTGCCTCAGTTTCTTTATCTGTAAAATGAGAGTGGGTGCATCTCATCCTGTCTTTGTGAAAATTAAATGAGTTACAGATATTACAGATATAAAGTGCACAGACAGCACCTGGCATAGACAAAGTACTATATAGTGGTGCCGATTTGAGCATTTCATAGGTTCCAAAGACTATGCCAGTGCTTAAAAACCATTAGGTTTATGATTAGCATATATATTTCACATATTGTTAAATACTAAATAGGATAAGCCATTGCTACATTTTAAAACAAGGACACTTGAGATACAGAAAGGGTAAGCAACTTAACGAAGATACTGGTACCAATCAGAGGAGGCATATAAACCTAGGGAAGCTTCCCCCAGAGCCCGCATGTTGACAGCTGTGCAAAGGGCTGAATCTCATTATTAGCTCACCTTCTTATGGAAAAAGGAAAATATGCTTTGAAGTTCTTATTGAAGCAGATACAGAACTCCCTAACTAAAGTCATTTTTTCCTAACCAAGCCTCCTTCAATTCTCTTGTGGCCCCAGGAGGACCACAAGGATGATATGGTCCTAGAGTGGACCATATCATCCCTAATCCAGAAGAGTCCAGATTGGCTAACAAACTGTTCTGGAAATCAGGAAGTTTATAATTACTATAGGTGGATCTCAAAAAAGAACTGTTCTGGACTTCCCTGAAATTAAATGCCCTTGTAATAATCAAAGTCAGGCCAATCTCTGAGACCTTCTCTTGAAAAGTCAAGTCTGTCTCTCAATCAAGAGCATACACGTACCAGAGCTTGTATGGAACAGATGCACATCAACATCTACCTGGTGTCTTTGGGGAAAAAGGCCCCATCCAGAGATAGAACAGAAGGACCATGACTATTTCACTTAACAGCGAAATGGCCACAAAAATCACCCGCTTTGTCTCAGAGAATGCGTCCCAAATATGTGTAAACTTAAGACTCCAGGAAATAATTATTTCTGTCAGTGTTTGCCATTTAGATAAAGCTTCTTGGGAAATGTGTTGAGAATCAGTCTATGAATATATGCTTATTATTGAACTTGTTATGTACTCAGTACTGAGTTA
This sequence comes from Rhinopithecus bieti, assembly GCF_001698545.2. NCBI lineage: Eukaryota > Metazoa > Chordata > Mammalia > Primates > Cercopithecidae > Rhinopithecus > Rhinopithecus bieti. Next base: position 892,696 of record NW_016819410.1, on the reverse strand, counting down.
AACAAACTTTGAAGTTTCCTATCACATGTTTGAGGGGAATTTAAAGCTCTTAATGGACATGATTACATGTTGTCAAATAGAATGTTACAGTAATGACTGTTCCTTAATTGCAGTTGCTGTCATTTTCGAAGATTTGTTAGTAATAAAGTAAAAGTTTTGTATGTTAGAAAAGCAAGTAATTTCTTCTGAACAGTAACATTAAATCAGATAAAATAAAATGAGATTTCTCTCTCTGTTTCATCCTCTGAAATAAATTGTTGGCTGTTATCCCCATAGTCATTAAAATGCCTCTGGTTGCAAAGTTACTATTTCAATTCTGATTTATAGAAGATTCAAAGAGTGAAATCCAGCTACAACTCAATACGGCTAATTGCATTTTAATCTGCTAGATAAGCAACACAATTATTTTTATACTCAAGATTTCTTCTTTAAAATGTTTCTTCTTTCTCTTTTGTCAATGCTTGAAGTCTATTTCTTTGTCTTTTAAGAGAGCATATCCTACATTAAGTAAGATTTTTAACCTTTCCTATCAGCACAAGTGATTCACTGGCTTAATTTGGCAAGAAGATACTGGGTTTAGCTGCTAGCACAAACATAAGCTAAAACAACTCTAAGATGAATGAGAAAGTACTTCCATGCACTTTAGAACCTGATTCTGAACCTCAATGGCCACTTCACTCTCTATCATCTTCCACATGATGGTCAGAACCCAGACATGACCAGTAGTTCTTGATACTTAAGGAGGGTGTGATAAGTTAAGTAATAGGCTTGGAAACTCAGGGGAAATGCATTTTTAAATGTAGGTCCAGTCCTGACTTTCTTTGAAATCCTAGGCAAGACACTGAACCTATGGCTTAGTTTTTCCTATTTGTGAAATAGAGAGAGAGAGAGATTACTAAAGTAATGTCTAGAGAGATAAGACTATTCAATAGGCATGCAATGCAAGTTGAGTATTACAATTAATAAGTATTTATTTGCATATCGACATATCAACTGTAAAGCATTTCAGTAGTACTTAGGATTTTGAAGACAATTCATAAGGCATAGATTGAAATAAAAAGATGTAGGATATGTAAGCTTGACTCCCAGAAACTTTCAGTCCAGCTGGACAGAGGGGGTATGTATATTAAAATTTGTTGATTACTACATTGACCATCAGCCCACATGTGCAGATTGACTGGTATGGACATAATCACCTGATGTAATTGCTCTCTTCTTCATCTTGAGATGGTGATGTCATTCCTGCTCTGTGTTAATCAACATTGTAAATAGATGTCACAAAAACATGGTGTATTTTTAAATGCACAAAGAATGTAATTAATCTTGTGTTCCAACATCAAGTCTCTCACACCAACCAGATGTCCTACAATTCAATTCAATTCTAACACTAACTACCCGGAGTGAGAGTCAACTCCTGAAAGTTAAAGAGCAAGATTCCTAATGAGATTATTCTTAGTTCAGACACCAGTTACAAGCAGGGTCGCCAAACTACGTGCACTTCTGTCTGACTTGGCTACAATTTTGGGGATTTTCCCATGACCCGTCTTCAGTTTCAGTAATTCACTAGAAGAACTCATGGAATTTGGGAAAGCACTATCCTTATGATTAAGGTTGTATTATAAAGGATACAAATGAGGAACCAGATGAAGTGATACAGATAGCAAGGTCTAAAAAGGCACTGAGTGCAGGAGCTTCTGTCTCTGTGGAGCCAGGAGGACACATCACCCTCCCAGTACAGCAATATCTTCACCAAACAGGAAGCTTCCTAAATCTCCATGTCCTGAGTTTTTTTAAATCAGAATGTTATTATGTAGGTATAACTGATTAAATAATTGGCCCTGTGATTGAACTTAATCTCCAGTCTCACTCTCTCTCCAAAGGTTGGGGGCAGCATCTGAAAGTTCCAACCTTCTAATCATATGGTTAGTTTTCCCCCATTCATTATCATAAACTCAGGAATAGTCCAAGAGGGTTAATTATTAATAACAAAAGACATTCTTATCACTCTGGAAATACTAGGAGTTTTGAAACTCTGCTAGGAACCAGAAACAAAAGCCAAATATGTTCTTTATTATATCACAAATGAATATGAATATTTCTTTATCAATCCTGAATGATATTCACACCTCATTTCTAGTCATTTGTTCTATAACAAATTCTTTGAGCAGTATGTTAGATTTTTTTGTCTTACAATGATGAGGCAATGAAAAGGAAAATTTACTTAAGGATGTGAAGAGTCTGGAAAAGCATTTCGTTGGCTGGAATGCTCTGTCTCTCTTCCATTGGATCTCTGCTTCTCTCCATGTATCTGTCCCATTTTCCTCCCTAGACTGCTCAATCCATTCCATATTCTCTAGTCTATATTTCAGAGGAAGCTAGTGGCACAGAGATGGGTAAACACAATGACTGACATGACACTTCTCATGTCGAGCAACCTGCTATGAAAGGCACTGTAGGAAGAAAAATGTCCTGCCTGGCTTTCTGCTCTCCTATCATCTCTGCTTTCGTAGATGATCACCTTTCCTCCAACAACAGACTCCATCTTTCTCCAGGCTCTAGGTTCAATCCTGTCCCTTGTCAGTGGGAGGTAGATACTGAAGAATCTTTAGCCTATAATTCAATATAAATTAAATCTTAATACTTATCTGGTTCACACTTTATGCTTCTATTGTAGTAATTAGAATTCAATTTTTGTTCTTGGGATCCAGCCCTCACCCTATAACTCAGATGCAATAAGTATTTAATATATAACTAGATAAACTTTGATGATCTGCCCAATGCTGCAATCCACATGGGATCAGGTGCTGAATCACTCTTTGGATGTTAGTTATCTGTCTTCCTCCACGAACCTACACCTCTCTCTCCAGTCAACATGCTCACAATCAATGTCATAAGCATGGACATGAATAGAAGCCTTGTGACCACGTACAAAATAACTAGAGAGTTAAGGGGGGGAGAAGGAGAGAAGATACAAAGAAGTGTAAAACCTAGTGCCTGCCTTCAGGAGCTTGCTGTTTCATTGAACAGCAGTACATACACTGATGTCCATAATGCAAAGCAGTTTAGGAGAAGTGCCATGTGGATGATCCAGACAGTAGGTGTTACAGATGTTCCCAGGAGGAGACACTCTTCCAGTTAGGATGATCAAGATCAACTTCATGGATGTGGTGAGGTATGAATTAGGCACCCGAATGGGCAGTATTTTGAAGGACAGAGACGGGAGAGGAGAACTTGAATTAAAAAACAGCAGTAAAACAAAAGCAAAAAAGGACAAAGGAAAATGAATCTTGGAATAGTAAAACAGTTTGACCAGAGAAGAAGATTCAGGATGGGGTGTAGTGAAAGATAAAGCCGAGGGTAATCATTCCTGTATACCCAAAGGCTCTTTTAATCAAGAGTCCAGTCATGTATTTTCAGAAAAAAATCTACTTATTAATATGAACAAAGCAAGCTACTACGAAATTGCCTATAATTGGGTTCAAAACGGAATAGTCTAGCATTTTCTGAAAAAAAAAAAAACTTTAGAATGTCACTGTATCTGATTGGATACTGAACATTCCTTGAATAAATTATGTGGACTAAGTGTGTCAAAGGGAAAGATAAAATATTTTAAACTGCTGTTTCTGGCTCTACAGCTCAAAATAATGTCTGTTGGACTCAGCTGTCCCCTTGTATATACAAACAAAACAACCCTTACACTTCGTTTCTTTTCTAGCCAAGAGAAATCAGGTTCCCATGGCTTCAGACAGCTGTCATGCATTTCCCTGACTGCCGCCACATGTGCGTTAGGCTCTGCAGATCATTACCAACGCCAACATCTGGCTCTGCTTGCTTTTTTTCAAAGAAGAGTTTAATTTTCCTCCAAGTTTCCAGAAACAGGAAATACCACGTGCACTTCAGTGGAATTTGGGATTAAATATTTCTAAAAGCAACTGCTGTTTTTACCAGACCTTTTGGAGTGATCGCTTATTTTATGGCTTTTACCTCTGCAAATTCTTTTTTCTCTCTGAATTGCTGTGAAATCTTCAGGGTCGCTTGACTTTTTATCAGGCTGCAGAGGTGCTTTTATTCATCCCCCAAAGAATTTGTTTCAAGCTCTGCTGAGGGTCTGACCACCAGCCACACAAGTAACATCTCAGGCACCAGTTTTTGTTACCTGTTCAGAACCACACGTTTGACCACTGCCAAGCGTATGGAAACTTTGGGGAGTCTGCATTCTCACTAGCCCTCACCAGTATTGACCATCAACCCTCTCTAGAAGCTGTTCTCTTCTTTGGGAGTAGAGAACAAAAGAAGAGAATTCAGCAGAAACTGAATGCTCTTCAGAGGGAAGTAGGAATAGGTAAATGGCTGACTCTTTCAGAAACTAATTACATTATTTTCTGGATACTGATACTATTTTCCCCATTTTTCAGATAAGGAAACTTATGCCAATTGAAGAAGAAAGCCATGTAAACAGTGAGTGAGTAATCTTCCACTTCTCAATGGGCTTGTGGCTTACAGAGAAAGCCCCTTTCTGCTGAATTTCCTCTTTCTGTCTGTTGTAGCTATATAGCAAGAGACGGCTTCCATTTTAGGGAGAGTACAAGACTGAGAGCAGAAAAGTCTATTTGCTAAAAAGGTGTTGAGAGGCCGGGACTGGAGGAAGATGTGTAATGGCAAGAAAGGACAGAAATGCTTTAGTCACTACAAGTCTTTCATATATTTCTAATGTTGGAGACAGCACAACTCACTTCTTTTGGAATTGAATTTCAAAATCTTCCTTTCTCAATGCTGAAGTTTTGCTTGCTGCCAGGCAACTGGTTGACTACTAAAGAAACACGCAGTTTTCTCTGATGTCTGCTTAAAATATGTTTATAAAAATTGTATTATATCGAAGTGATAAAGGCAGAAGAATGAAAAGTGAGCTTAAGGAATCTCTACCAACATTCTGAGTATCTACATCAGTTTTACAGGCACAAATCTTGAGTGTTGATGTCAGGATAGAACTTTAAGGAATGTGTAAGGTCAGGATGACAAAGGACAATGGGAGTGTCCCTTCTCTAATCTGTAATATAAAGACATTTCTTTAAAGCACTTTGTTTTCACTTTTATAGCTACTGTCTCTTGCCACCATAATTTCTGTCTCCCGGTAGAAACATATGAAAGTGTCAAGTCCTTGAGCCTTGCCTTTTCCTCCACAGTATAGTGTAAGGCCACAGAGCTACATTAGTAGGCTTTGCCCTGATCTTCCTTGAAAGCCTTTTCTACATGATTCTCCTGTCCTCAGAGGAGCCCTAAAGTCACTCTTAAGTCTTCTGATAGAGAAGGAGAGTACTCTCTTAAAAACTACAGTCCATCATGGGTTTACATTAAAATGATAAAACAGACATTAAGAGATGTCTAGTTTCAGATTTTAACTCTAGGAGATACATATATATATTTGTAAAACTCACCACTAATAGCTAGCGTATTCGGAACCTAACATGTGCTTGAAGCTGTTGTCACTGTGTGTTAGGTAATCAAAGATGGCAGTCACGTGATCACAGCTAATGGATGGAGATACTGGGAGCAGAGGCCAGACAGCCTGTGAGGTTCTCACTGTGCAGCACGGCCTCTCGCCCAGCTGCTCCCTCCTTTCATTAGTGGGCAATTTGGTTGGGAAGGAGAAAAAAGTAACTCTTAGAGATTGAAATTGAATGTATATTTCGTAGCAGTTCTTTAAAGCATCTATCACGGGTTTTAAGGAATTTATAATCTATTTCTTAACCTCTGATCTCTCTTTCCTATAGACAAAGTCACACGTGGAATCCTCAGCACTTTAAGTTCAGGTAAGCTGTGAGTTGCCTGCAGAATCTTGATTGCTTGCTTCTCTAATCTTGCTCACAGGCCACTGCCCAGTCTTATCTCAGAAGCTGCTGATACTCAGTCTCCACCAGCCTTTGCTCCTCAGCAACCAAAGGCCACTTTCTGCCTTCCTTCTTCCATCCCTAAATTCCATCCTGTCCCAGCCCCCGACCCCACTACTACCTTAGCCCAGCATCCTTACCCATCACCTGTTTCTTCTCAGGTTCAGGGTTATAATTAACACTGTATTAGCTTTTTGCTGTTGTTGTTAATAGCAGCTTAAAAAACATTATGGAGCTAGCCTGAAAATCTAGATTACTTATTACATTGACTGCTCTAAATTGTAAATGAGCTAACTTAGACATGAACATTTAAAATGCAGGCACTTCATAAGTTTCCTGCATTAGGGCAAGAATTGGGCTTTCTAATACTTTTATAAAGTTTCTTGGGAAAGAAGACAGGACACTAATCTCTCCCACTCCCATCTACACCAGGGATTCAGTGGTGGTTTCCAGTGAAGTTATCAGCTGCTACATGTATTCAAACAAGGCAAACCTTGTAATAAGCCATGTCCACAAATCAAGCACTACTTGTATTAATTTTTATGGCAAGCTTATTTTTCACCAAGTGGCATCTCATTCCTTCCTCCCAACTGTCTCAGTCTTGCTAGTCACCTTGAACTCCCCACAGTTCTCTTATCTGGACTGTGTCTATCAAGTAAGTGAAGATTTGCATGTCAAAGAATCCCTTTGAGTGAAATGGATGAAGAAATATAATTAATAAAGGTGGAGAATTTTTGAGCCTAAGCTTTCCAGTTCAGTTGGTAAGCCTGTGACTTTTAGCAGAAAGACTTTAATAAAAATCTATCCTAGGTACAGTTTCTGCATGAGGGAAGAATAGGTTCAGTGGAGTCATTAGTGTCGATATAATTGAACATCTCACTACTAGGACTTTTAGAGGCATTGAAGGAAGGAATTCTCAGCCAAAGAGTAGGCCTAGCTGACCCATAAGGAATACAGACCTCAGAGAAAAAGATGTAGCTGCGATTTCTACCAGACAATCAATAGCAGCTGATGTGAAACAAATTCTAAATACAGACACAGTCAATATTAAAGCACACTCAATATAGTATCAAGACAATATTACATATTTCGTGTATTTAATGCCAATAACAATGGTTCAAAATTCAATAGCAGTAGGACACACTAATTATTAATAACTTTTTATGTAATTAAATCTTAGATCTCTTGAAATCAATATACAAATGAATGATGTAAATATTTTGATTGAAATATCAGGCACTTAAGAAAACAATGACAACTTTGGGTTCTTCTAAAGGTCCCAACATGACTATTCTGCTACCTTCATATATGAAAAATATATGTATTTCCTATTAAAAACTGAAGTAAGTTTTACAACCTGTGATGTACCAGCTCCTTCAAATAATTATCTTTTCTTAGGAATTAATTTCGTAATCACACCGAAGAATGGCTGTAATGGAAGAGTTAGATAAGAAGTAAAGATAAAGGCAGGTAGAACACAGTTGGCAATACAGCAATCCCAGTCAAGCCTCTGGATTAGAAGACGGTATATAACTATCACACACTTGCTTCCAAAACGTTACTCAGACCAGGAGTGTATGTAGTCCATAGCATCTACCACAAGCACAAGAATTGATCCTGACACTTTTGGTTCTCTATCCAGGAGTTGCTTTGAAATACATTTGAGTTCCAATTTACTGATGGCAAATCCTGATATGAAAAATCTGGAAATGAAAAACAATCCTCAGCATGTTACTTGGTGAAAAGAGAGCAGAGGAAAAGGACAGAGGCTTGAGATTGGCTCCTGCCTGCATTAGTGAATTTGTCTAAATCACTTAGCTTCTGAGCCTGGGTAAAATGAGGATAGTAATTACACTTGTCACCAGATAATGTGAATGTTGCCCTTCAAACTCCTCAGTGAAGCCTGCACTGTGTAACTGCAATGTCCTAGGACAGGGTTGCTCTTAGAACATTTTGTTCTAAGTGTATCCCAGCAAGTGTAGCTGCAAAACTGGGATGAAGACACAAAATGTATTTCCTTCCCACAAGAATGAAAGCCTTCCTAACTCCAAATTTAGGCACAGCCTGTAAAATATGTGATTAATAAACACGGAAACCATTTGCATTATAAGATCTAAATTGTCCTCTTCTCCAGAGTTGTAGAAGCCAAGTCCAACACTGAGATCCCTACTTTTATTCAAGTTCCACCATTAGTCAACTAATGTGCAGGGTGTCTTCTTTAATATGTGAAATGGGGATACTTCTTTTTTAATTCTACGTAGGAGACCACTGTGAAATTTCAATGAGGTAATGTATGTGAAATGTTATACTCCATAAGCTCTTAAACACCTGAGTTTCATACCATGCTCTGAAGCAGGAGGCCAAGTCTGGTTCCTGGGTCCTCTTCCCCAACGCGCTTTTCCAAGCTCTAGGCTGAGTCTAAACTTTGTTTCCTCCTGCACACCCTTCCCTCTGCGACACACTAATATCCCTTACTCCATCACTGTCTTCCTTACCCTCCCCTGATGAGAGCCTTCTTCCCAGCTAACTTTAATCTCCCTTTAATGATATGTGTAACGAGCGTTCAATAGAGTATATGTGTGTATATTTAATACCATTTATGTTTTTTCTTGCTAAGTAATGCATCATAATTTTAGAAAATTGGAACTAGTCAGATTTAAAGCACCCGTCGGTTTAGAATCCCTGACTCAAAGTCAGATGTCCTGAGTTCTAGACTTGGCTTGTCTCCTTGTAAGTGCAAAAGTTTATTCCCAGTTACAGGTTGCTAGTGTAAACTTGAAGTTTGGCCCAAACAAAACCCCCATCAGATTTATTTAGAGTGTTTATGCCAAATGGAATTCTAGAAGCCCACCTTTGCCCAGGGGCTGAGCCAGAACCACTATCACTGAGGGGTAGACCTGGGCATTTGTTCTGCATTTTTTATAATCCCTCGGGTGACTGTCAGACAAACCAACTGTTTCAGAAGCTCTGCTCCAGGCTCTAGACCACACGTTAAGTAGCAAGGGTGGGGGTCTGGACCCGCAGTATTGGCATCCTCTGAGAGCTTGTTAGAAAGGATCTCCCCCTCATTATCCCAGGCCTACTGAATCTGAATCTTGCATCTCAACACAATCCGCAGGACATTCTGTCACACTGAGGGTTTGAGAAGCACTGCTGCACCTTGGTATCATTAGATACCTACTGATACCTGGACCCCACCCAGACATTGTCCTGTACTTGCTCTGGGATGCGTACGGGGCAAAGGGTTCTTACAAGCTCCCCAAGTTATTTTAATGCACAGCCACAATAGAAGATCATTGTCCCCCAAATCGCAACCCTTTACGGTTAAGCTGTAACCTGAGTTAAACTGGCTTTTGTGGGCTCCCCCGGGACCTTAAGGACCGCTTAAATGGTGCTGTGTAAGGGACAATGGGCTCCGGGGACAAGTTCAACCACAGAGCTTTGGGTTCATAAAACCCGGGGAGAGAGACTTCCTGCATCTTCCCGCGAGCAAGCAGGGCGCCGCGCCGGTCCTCACCCGCGTGC
>NW_016819410.1:862112-882936 GCF_001698545.2 Rhinopithecus bieti | reverse complement strand
CCCGCCCGGCTCGCCCCTACCGCCCCGCCGCCTGCTCCTCCTCCCCCGTGACGTGCCGCAGCAGCCGGGATCATGCGCATTCGCGCCCCGCTCCCCGCGCTGCTGCTCCGCCTCGGCGCCTGTCATTCTCCGCGGCGCGGCGACGAGTGCAGGCTGCAGTACACTACCGCTCGCTGGTCCGTCTGCGCGCCAGTGACCAGCCGACTGGGGGCGGGCTGGCGGCTCTGCCTGCGGCACCGCATCGGTTTTTCTCCTGCCGGTCTCTAGTTGAGCCAGGATTCCCTTGGAGCCAGAGACACGCACCAGGGGCTCGGAGCGCCGCGCTCCGGGGCTGGAGGCAGCTGCAGCGCTCGGGTCCGCGCGGCCGGGTGCAGTATCCTCAGTCCCCGCCGCCGCCTCGCTTAGTCGTGTGCCCTGGCGAATGCCCGGCGCCCGGCACAGCTGAGCCAACGCGACTGGTGCAGAGCGGCGGCGCTTCGTCCTGCACTTGCCTCTGCCGCCGGGCTGTGCCGGGGCGGCGGCGCTGCGCGCCCGAGTTTGCAGAGGCTGCCTCCGAGCGCTGTCCCCCAAGAAGACTCCCTGCCTCCTGAGTCCCAGTAAGTTGACTGTAGTTTCTGAAGTTGGAGGGAGCTGTGGGAAGGAGAGGTTCGGTTTTATCTTCTTGTGGGAAGCCGAGGGTGGCACCTCTTGTTAGCAGAGTTCCAGCTTGAGGAGGGAGTTCAGGGTGCCAAGAAGGGGACCAGGCAGCAGGAAGGTCTGGAGTCCAGGGCTGGCTGACCCCAGCATCTCATGAATGTGCCAGTTGGAAATATGCTGGGAGAGGACAGGTGCTTCTAGGGCATTTCGACTGCTGCGTGCTAATTATTCATTCCAAGCTCCTTGACTCTCTGTGTACGTTGGGGTGAAGGGGCTGGGCAGGGTCTTGTCACCTCCATCCTAAGTCCTCTGGGGAGTGTGGCCAGCACTGCGATGTATCTTTGGGCGAGCCATTCCTTTCAGGCCTGCAGGCTTCCCGCGCATCCCGCTTTACTCTTCCCCTAGGCAGAAGTTGCCAACCTTTTCATAATTGGAGCCTACCTAGTCCTTTAGGGAAAAAACAACTTATATGTCGACCCGGTGTTTTATGCCCTAAGGCAAATTAAAGAAGCTCTGGGCATGTGATTTCATACACTTTAAGAATGTAGGCAAATCTCAAGAAATAGCATTCAAATAATGACACTTGGGTTTCACCCTGATTGTCCTGCACCTCTTATGTAAGCCTCCCGACTGGATAACTTTGTCTCTGCAGTGGCTGCAGCTGTGGCTCTCCATTCCGTTTGTTTAAAGTCCAGCTTGAACAGTATTTAATGAAAATGCTGACATGATATAGTGGCCTGAAGTCTGAAACAGAGTGCACTCTTCAAATTGGAGTGTCTTCTCCTAATAGGGAGCATGGGAGGAAAAACCCAGTATATTTTTCAAGGCAGCTCCAGGAATTAGACCCATAAATCATTTTTTAAAATAGCATGCATTGTGCAGAGAGCATGCAGAGGACCGCTTTTGAACACATCCCCTTTGTTTTAGAAAAGTGGAAATTGTTCATGCCAGACAATTGTTGAGTCTAAAAGTTAAGTGTACTGATGGGCCTAATTATCTTAATAAACAAAGAGCATGATTTATAGGTAGCTGCAGTGCCCTACTTTGAAGGATAGAAATCTTTAACCATTCTTTCTCAGCTGTCCCTGAGAGATTCCTTTTAAGCAGAGCTATGGATTATCATCATTGATGTTTAATACCTGATTTGATTAAACTTGTAAAAGGAATAGTACTTTGAAATACCATGCAGTATTGCTGTGTGACTGTTACACAGCGAATATTATAAATAAGAGGAATATTTGAAGTATTGGGTATAGATGTCATCAGTTTAACAAAATAGATCATATTAAGACTTCCCTGCTAAATATATATGCACATACATATATGTTTAATTTGGACTTGAAATTATGGTTTAAACCAAAGCTCAGGGGTATGTTTTAATGTAAGATTTATTTACATAATCTTTGAAGAGAGACGTGCATTTATTTATGGTATTTCAGCATACAGAACAAGACGAACTAGTTATAGGCACCTTATTTAAAATGTAGAGGGTTTTTTTTAGGAATACTAAGAAAATACACAAAATGTTATTTCAGAAGTTGAAAAGTTAGTCACATCAACACATTGCAGTTTGTGAGAGCATCCAGTGCTTATCTCTAGAAGAGATTACATCCAAGCATGGAATCTCAAACAGATTGACTTAGTAAGCACTATTGCATCCTGGTTAGCAGGACAGGCTATGGAGCCAGGCTGCCAGCTGTGGTACCATCTGTTTGAATCTAGGCAAGTTACCCAAAGTCTGTGCCTCAGTGTCTTCATCTGTACAATGGGGATGACAGTAGTAGTACCTACCCCACTGAACAGTAGTGAGGATTAAATGAGTTCATAGACATAAAGCTGTTGGGCCAGTATCTGGCATATTAAGCTTGTTCTCGGAAAAATTTTCATTGTTATGAAAGGAAATGCATCTTGGGATACTATGGACATTGAATTGCTCCTATGGACATTGAATTGCTGCTGATGAATGTTAACGGAAGCAGTTCATGTGTATAATAGGAGAGAGAAGGTATAAACATTTATTGTGCACTGTCTAGCGATGCAGACACCTACTGGTATTTAACAATGTCTTGCTCAGTTCTTCACCACAGTCCTTTGAGGTAAGTGTCTTCATCTCTACTTTAGAGATGAGAAAATGGAAGCTCAGTGAGATCCAATAGTAGAAATTGGAGCTGGCATTTTAACCCATGTCTGTCGGTGTTGAAACTATGTTCTTTTTGACCCTGCTGCTTCAACTTGCAAATGAAGTAGGTGCATTATTATCCTCAATTTATACATGAAGAAATGTAAGCTTAAGGATGAAAGTATGCAAAGTGCAGCACCCACAACAGAAATGATCATAATTATTGTTAAATAACTTGCCCATGCTTCCAAACCTCCTAGTGTGTGGTAGAGGTGCCAGGTCTTTCAATTCAAAGTAGATTATGTTGCTTTATTATTTTTCTATTCATGCATTCAGAGAGTCAAAAAAGAAAAGTTGGTGTGATGTTAGAGTTTACACTGGAGGGTGTTCTCTGTTTGATTTCCTGCCTGCACGTGTAGCTGCATCAGTCTACACAGTCAAGGAAACCAGCACGGCAGCAGTAATCCACAAACGGCATCATCCTTGGATATGAGTTCAGTGCCAGCTGGAGAACTCCCTTCGGCAGAGAGAGGCCTTGCACTTTGCCTCATATTAAACTGCATGTTCAGAAATAGAAATAATTTATACTTACCATTAAATAAGCATGCTTCCTTCAAGTCTTAGTACCCCGTGTCATGGGAAGCAGATTCCAGGGTGCTGTGTGAGCAGTACTTCCTTTAAGGTTTCCATAGCTTGTTAGACTTCTCACCTGGGTTCCAGAGGTTGGGAATGATTGAGAGGCCATGGTATTTTTGTGGCTGTCTTAGGTTATCACCCAAATACTAGATAGTGTTCTCGCCTTTTGTAAGTCTTGTTTCTAGAGATTAAAATCTAATTGCTGTATAGGGCACATAGACCACAGACTACTCACAGTCTGATTTAATTTAAATCACAGACTGATTTAATGTTTAATGAAACCTCTTAGTTAATGTATGCTAACACTGAATGGTGCGTCAATACAAATGCTCGAAGTTGGCTTAAAAAAAAAAAAATCAAAACTCTCCGAGAGTTCTATTCTTCCTGTAGGCTGCCTTCATATGCCTGGGGACACAATACCATAGTTGCAAAGTGCCCAAAAGAGCCCCTGCCATCGACTGAGTCGTCTCATATCTCTCTAAATTATCTTCTGTTTCAACTTTAACCCTCCTTTTCAGAGAACAGATATTCCCTTTTGCTCAATTAATAGTTAATTTCAAGTGTTTCCCTGCTCTGGGTTATTCTATAGTAAAAGTCTCCCCTGATCACTTTTGTGACTTGAACGAGGTTCATGATTTATTATTAACTAACTCCTCAGAATATACATATAGTTGTTTCATTTCCCATCTGTGTTATCTGTTATCTATTTAGTGGCTTATCTGTGTCACTTTTAAATCTCTGAATAATTTTCTTCTGACATCCATCAGAAGATACGTGTAAAAGAAATGCAAACTAATTTTAATATGGATATAAATGAATGAAGATCATTGACAGTCGTATGTACTGTTTTGAATTTTCTTCACTTTGGGCTTGAGGAGTTGGGAACTGATAGTTCCAGAGCTCCTGCCTCATGCATTGTGAGAGGCGTGTTGGGAGGTTATACAAGTTATACACGCAAGCAGTTCACATGCAGCCCTGCAGACAGCTCCTGAGGGCTCGCTCATTGCTGAATTCAAGGGCAAAGGTAACTATGAGGGGAAGATAGCTCTATGCATGATTTATGTGACCACATTTCTAGTCCTTACTGGTTATCTTTCTGGATAAGAATTGGAATAAATAGCTTACGGGGAGCATTTACTGTGTGTTGGCTGCCATGTTAAGAACTTCCCTTCATCCTCACTATGACCTTGTGTGGTGGTACTTTATTATCCTCTTTTGCGGAAGTGACAACTGAGGCCTAGAAAAGTCAGGGCACTTGTCCAAGGTCATTCTAGTGAGCTTCAGAGTAAAGAGTGGAGCCCAGAACTGTGCAAGGAGCCCAGTGATACTTATAGAACATTCTCCTGCCTCTGATTTTTGAGTCTTTGTGATAGCTAAACTCTGTTGCATGGATTTATATATTACATAATATAGATGGACTATATTATGCTTTTCGAAAGAATCCTATACTATCTTGCTTGGTCCCCAGGTGAAGGAATGGTGGGAAGACACATGCCTACCTTCTTGTCCACTGCCAGCAGCAGGAATTGATGGCACAGGAAATATCATCTCCATTATCTTTGTAGAAGAAGAGCTTAAGCTTAGTTCATGCAATGAGCTCAAAAAAGAAAACCACATGTCCGCTTTGTGAAATAGGAAGCATAAAACCTTCAGCTGATAGTAGAGCACAGTGGGGAGGCATGTTAACTTTATCTGTGTTTAGTGTCACATACTTGCATCATTCTCATTGAAAAAAGGAGAAATGTGGAGACCTGAGATTTTCTTGGGTGATTAAAAAAATAAGTTTATTTAAACTAAAGAAGTATCAGCAGTGAACTATCATGGGAGAACCACATTACTATAGCAGTGTCATCTGTCATCCCATGAGACTATGGTTTTTAAAGGAAATGAACACTTACGTCTAACCAGTAACGCTTAAACATGTTATCTTATAGTAAGAACATTGCATCAAATCTTCCATGTCTGTATCATAGCCTTTCTAACTGCAGTCAAAATGGAGAGTAAAAGGACAATTTTAAAACCATCTTGTAATATTTTCAAAACCCTTCTCCTGAGCCCTACCCCCTCTGTGTTTTCTCGGTTTCATACTGGCGCCAATATTTATTCAATAAGTTAATTCATATCATCCCCTGGAGTGTGAATTATAAAGGAACTATTATGATTATAATATTTTGGCATATCCTGTTGATCTCTCATTCGTCCCCATCCTTGATGTTATAGGACTGTGTGATTTTTTTTTAACCTGAGAAGTGATTAAAAACGTTTTAAAAATTTAGTCTCCTAAATGTAGACTGTTTATTGCAGAGGACAGGGAAATTGGCCTGACTGGGGCATTTGCTAAAATACAGAGCTCTTGAAATCCTGTGAACTTTATGGAGTAAGCAAGTAAAAAAAAGAAAAAATACGGAAGAAGAAGAAGTAGTTTTAAAATTGGTCTCTAGGCTGGGTGCAGTGACTCATGCCTGTAATCTCAGCACTTTGGGAGGCTGAGGAGGGTGGATCACTTGAGGTCAGGAGTTTGAGACCAGCCTGGCCAACATGGTGAAACCCAGTCTCTACTAAAAATACAAAAATTAGCTGGGCATGGTGGCGTGCACCTGCAATCCAAGCTACTCGGAAGGCTGAGGCAGGAGAATCACGTGAACCCGGGAGGCAGAGGTTGAAGTGAGCTGAGAAGATCACGCCACTGCACTCCAGCCTGGACAACAGAGCAAGACTTTGTCTCAGAATAAATAAATAAAAATAAAATCGGTCACTGGCAGCTTTGTACTTCCCTCTCGCATTTCATAGATGTCCATCTGACCCAATCCGTAGGTACCATATCATGTATTCATTTGCGAGTAATCAGGTTCTCTTGATTTTCTAAAAGTCTCAAAAACTGTGACTAAATCAGCATTAGTGTCATCTGCCATCTTCGTGTTGAGAGAGCCCCAGGGTTGCATATGTAAGCTTTTACGTGAATTTATGCTCTGAGGAATGAAGGGTGGTCAGGTAAGTCCTCAGGCATCTCGTCTCACTGTATTTGTGACTCCATCATTACTATTAAAGTTGCTTCCTCCACGCCATCCTTTCACCCCAAACCATACCCATTCCTTCATCATGCACATTGTGGTGGAACATGACGAAATTCTTGGGAAACTGAAGTGTTGAGGCAGCTCATGTTCTAAGTCAGAGGAAAAAACACGTAACACAATAATTTTTTCTTCATTAGAAAAAAAAAAAGCCAGTCCCTAACATAGCTATACACAAGAACAGCATACCTTCTGCATTCAGCAGTTGGGAATTGCAATCAGAGTGGCCTTATTAATTTTTCCCCAGCAGCTTCTAAGGAGGGCTGTGATGAGCCTCTAATTGACATGTAATCAATCACTAGCAGCTTGTCTGTGTTTTCAGTCAAATTTAGTGGGGGTGATATTTATTCATTTATACAATCACCAGATATGTATTAATATGATACCAGGCATGTTGTTAGGTGATAAGACCTCAAATACTAGAAAATTCCCCTCTCTGCCCTCAAGAATCTCAGATTCCTGAGGGAAGGAGACACCGAGCAGCAGTTGGAACCAGTGCTTAAAGGATGCTGGGCTCTGTCAGGGATGCCTGACTCCAAGGGGATGACTTTCCAGGCAGCTGGGCTTGATTGAGTCTGGAAGAGCCAGTAGGAGGGTACCAGGAGGCTGAGGGTGGGAGTAGGCAGAAAGAAATTATTCTGAGAGAGGGAACAGGGAATATGGTGCAACAAAGGTACCGGAGAGGCGGGTTGTGGAACAGCTGGTCATTCCATGTGGCTGGTGCACATTGAGGGTGGGGAATGAGACTGGAGATGGAGAGCGGAGGCTGAAGCCACTTTTGGAGGGTCTTGTGGGCCATATTTAGTCTTGTAGATGAATTTGAGTACTTTTATAGAATGATCACTCTGGGTGTATTACACAGAATGGATGGGGTAAGGGACAGATAAGGTAAGCTGTGCGAAAAAAAGCTTTTGAATACTGGTGTGGATTTAAGGTCTAAACTCCCACTGATAAGCGTGGGGACATTAAGGGGAGAAGCAAGGAGAGGATGGTGAATTTAAGGATGACTCCCAGGTGTCTGGCTTGGGTAATGGAATCAACAAGGGTGCCATTGGAGATGTTAGTGAATACAGAGGATGGAGCAGTTTGCAGGAGAAGATGACAAGTTGTGGATTTATGAACTGCGAAGCACCAGAGGGACATCCAGGACCTGAGATGCAATTGGCAGTTGTACAGCCTGTGGTTCTGGAATTCAAAACGGAGGCTGAACTGGAAATGTAGGTTTGCAGGTCTTCTGTGTATGTGAAATTGTTGTTGAGATTGTGATCTGCCTGTGAGAATGTGTGGACTGAAAAAAAAAAAAAAAAAAGACGAAGGCCAAGGTGGCTGTGAGAAGAAAAAGAGATGGCATAGTAAGATTAAGCGAGAGAAGTTTTTGACAAGTGCTTGGATACAAAGTGGTAGAAGCCAGAGGCAAAGCAGAATGAAGTGCTTGACTGAATGGGAGCTGAGTGACAAAAGAAATGAAATTGAAATAAAACGAGAGCAGAGGAACAGGTCTGACTGTTAACTTGCTTCCATTTTCACAGATAATGGTGGCTTTTTCTCCTAAGAGTTTCCAGTTCTGGTCAATAAATATTAAGACCTACTATGCGGAAGGTGGGTGGGAAAGGGGATGGGGGAAGAAGTAAAATAATAAAGCATGAATTTGGATCTCAAGAAGCGTATGGAATTTTCATTTCTTATTTTTTTCTGGATCTCAAGAAGCTTATAGAATTGTCATTTCTTATTTTCTTTTCCATTTGTTTTCTCCTTCATTGACAGCAGAACACAGGCTTCTTGGGAGAATGGGAAGAATGAAAGAATCACTTTGTTGGTGCATGAAGTGCCTCAGTTCCCCATAGCAGACATATCTCATTTTATCCACAAAATAAACACACTGAAAGAGAAGGTGATAAATGACCCATTATTTGACAGATTCGAAAAACTAAGCGTTTATCATGGCCATAATGTTATTAGAGGGTTTGGACCTTTGAACCAATGCTTCTATAATTATTAATGAGACTTTCGGCTCACTGGATTATTTGATGTATGCTGAGTAAAATATCCTGTAATTTTCACTTGTCTTCTAAAAACAGGACACATTATATTATAGACTAACTGGAGAATTTGGAGATGATAGAAATCATTACCATATGTTTTAGTTAAATAGTATGCCTTTCAGTCCTCAAACATTTGTCCTTTAATTTTGACCTAAAGGCAGAATCACTCCCGTTGTACAGATGAGGAAACCGAGATACAGGGTTCAATTGGGTGGGTGGAGATAACACAGCTAGTAAGTGGTACAGCTTCTAGGATCCAAAATGAGGTGTCTTGGGTTCATACCACTCCATCATGTTGCTGTATCTTTGTGAGTAGCTACTGAAGAAGAATTAAGGGGTGTTATATATAAGAGATTTTCTTTATTAGTCTGCTCAAAGCACCAACAGTAGAAACTGTATCAGCTACAATTTCTATATTTGATGGGCCACAGATTATTTATGCAAATATATGTGATTAAGTTAGATTGGGGGAAAAAATCTTTTTTTTTCACAAAATGAAAATCTTTTACATTCATTATCTCAAGAGCACTAAAAAAGAATCTGAGTATAAATATAAGGATTCAGTATTTTAACTTATACAATTATTGTGGTTAAACTTATTTGTGATACAATGGAATTTATTTTTCAGCAGTTGCAATGGCTGTTGTCTGTAAGAGGCGTTCTGTGTGTACATGTACCTGTGTGTGCATGTATAAAAAATAAAATTTAGCCTAATTAATTTTAAACTATTGGTTTTCCTCTTGTAATATTTTTGAATTCTCCAGATACATTAAATGATATTGCTTGCTTTGTCTTGCCAAAGCAGCTATTATGTTATTCATTTAATGCCAAAGTGTTAAAGCATTTGTCTTCTGTAATGATGCAGAAGACATGATGCAGGATGAGTCAAAGGGATTTAGTTTAATGTTACAACTTGTATTTTGGCTCCTGATAGTCTAAATTTTTTATTTACCTAATTTTGCTACTATTGAAGCAGATATTAGCTCTTAATATATAGTAATATTAGAATCATAAAAAGTATATAGAATGTTGGAAAGTATATAGGCTGTTGGAAAAAGTTTATGATGCTGCATTTTTTTCTTTCACAAAAAATATCTAGGAGGCTTACTAAATTGCAATTTCCAGATGAAAGCAATTTCTAGCAAGTAGCAAAATGCTGGTGCTAATGCTTATCCCTAAATCTCAATTTCAAGCTTCATGGTGCCTATTTTACATTTTAGCTTCGGTAGGAAAAGTTGAATCCAAAGGGGGCTTATGCCTTTGTGACATTTGGTGGATTGCTCTTTTGTTATTGGTGCTGATTTTTTAAAATAACAATACATTTATAAATTTTAAAAAGTTTTAAGAAATGTTAGGCAGCTATCTTAGTTCTGAATTATCACTACACATGGTGTATTGTAGTAGCCTTAGTCCAATGTAGTTGAAAAATTACAACATAGGCATGTGAAAATTTAAATAACAATACAAAGTAATATGGTATTTTATATTTGATTTTTATTGTACTTTATAATAATATGTGAGGAAACTCAAATGAGGTAAAATGAAGATTAATTTGGTCATTTCATGCCTCGTGTGTCCCAATTTCATCCAAATGCAAATATCATAATCCAGGGCATAGAGTTAGTGTTCTGTTCAGGTGATTTGACACTACTGTATTTATTACTCACTACCAAGATAAACAATTAAACTGCATTTCCTACTCATCTTTCTATGAGTATATATTTTAATATTATATACTAAGAGTTTTCATTTTCTAAAAAGAGTAATTAAATTTTCTTTATCTCATTTTTCTTATTCTTATCAAATTTTGTTCAGACATTTTTATGTTAGTATATACCTGACGTGATAGAACATGTCTAAATTAGTAATCTAATTTGAATACCATAATGATGTGTACAGTTAGAGCTTGATTGAATGGAGTGCTTTTGCACATCGTGTATGTTCTTTCTCTTAGTGGATTTAGGAATTACGTGCTTAATATTAAAGAGTCCTAAACCTGTTTATGTTTACTAGTAGGCGCACAGAGCAAAATATAAATATTTTTACCAATAGAATTGGAAAAGATATGCTTCCTTTTTAAGTGTTAGGAATTAACACGTAACTGTCTGTGGTAGTTTTCTCTTATATGAACAGATTGATAAGAAATATAGAAATGGCTGAAAACTAGAATGGTGTCATTGTATTGCCTAAATTGTTGGTGTTGAGGTTAGAAGTCCACTCCTTTGTTTTGCTAAATAAGAAATAAAGGTATGTTAAAATATTGATCATAAATCCTGATAAATATATGTACATATTTAGTGTTAGGAATATTTTTCTTTTGCTTTAATATGTAGTGGTCACTTTGCCCAAAATGTCCATCTTGAACTTTAGTATGAAATGCTCAGTATGTGCAAGGTAGAATTGAAACCAAAACATTTGGAGTCTTATTAAAAGGATACAATATGGATAACAGCTTTTTAGTCCTTGGGCTGAGATATTTGGAAGAGGATTGCTAAATACTGTGGTCATTGAGAAAAATAAAATAAAACACTGATGTACTAAACTTACACTTAATTTAATGGTTTCTGCTACCACCATTCTTAACCTTTCCAACTGGCTGAGTTATTTGCTAATAGTGGCATGTCACAACCTGAATTATAGATCTTTCCTTTTAATAAATATTCAATAGCATTTTCAAAATTGTTCTCCTAGATACAATTCATAATAAACGGCGCAGTGCTGGCAACCAGCATGCTTCTTTCAGACTGTTTTATAGCCACAGGCTGTTTGGCATTTGGACACTTCTCTTAGTGTTTCCACGGCTCCACATTTCCTGAAAACTGTCAGCCTTATATTAGAATTAGCCTTGTGCATCTCCACAGTTACATGGAGAATGAAAAGAATTTATCTCCTTTTCTCTCCCTGTAATACACCAAGACCTGTGGTCAGAGAATCGTTATTTACTAGTCATATGCTTTTTCTTTCTTGATGTTCTCATTAGCTTCAGAAGCCATATCATGAAAGGCATTGTTGAAATGTGTCCGCATCGGTTTGGTTTGATCCATCTTAAACTTTTTCTGTCTAGAGCTGTGGTTCTTGACCCCCGAAGAGGACATTTGGCAATGTCTGAAGACATTTTTGGTTGGCACAGTTGGGGACGGGGATGCTACTGGCATCTGGTGGGTAGAGGCCAGGGATGCTGCTATACATTCCACACTGCACAGAATAGGCCTCCCCAGGGAAGAATTTTCTACCCCAAAATGTGTATAGTGCTAAGCTTGAGAAACCCTGATTTAGAAGGTAGGGAATGTCTATTTAATTTGTATTATATTTTTTACGCAAACGCAAAGTGATAGATGGTTCTGGTTAAGAAATCATTGCATTTAATGTAATCATTTATTGAACACCTAGTAGGCTCTGAGAAAACAGTGAAGACTATGACATGGTTCTTGCCCTGGGGTATACCCTCTCTTTGTCAAAATGATTAGTAAATAAAATCAAACTGGTCGATGTGATGTATGCTGTGATTAGAGGTATGCATGGCATGTTAAGATAAAAATAATTTAGATTTCATTTGCTAAATGTAAGAGAATATCTGGAAGGGATTGTCCTCTGACTAAATGTAATATCAGTCATTTGTGGGTAAAGAATTTCTAATTTTTCCTTGATAATTAGGAATAAGTTTCATTTATTGTCTTTTAAATTTCAACTCGTATTACTGTGAAATGTCAGGAAAGAAGGGAAGGCGTTGACATAAAAAGTGTTACTTCAGGAATTTGGGAAATTAGTTTTTCATCATCTTCATCGAGTTCTAGTTTACATGCCATAAAAGTCTCCAGTTTCAACAGAACAATTCACTGATTTTTAGTAAACGTACAGAGCTAGGGAACTGTCACCACAATTCAGCTTTAGGACTTTTCTATCACCCCAGAAAGCTCCCTTGTACCTGCGTGCAGTTAATTCTCATTCCCCTTGCCAGCCCCAGGAAGCCACCAATCTTTCTATCGCTTGCTTTCTTTTCTATCTTTATATATTTGCCTTTTAGCAAATCTCTGGACATTTCATTTGAGATATCAATATTTACCAATAAAAATGTAATTTCTATCTTGTTTTTCAAGATCAGCATCACCTTGTATTTTTTATATTGCCTATACCATACACAGTGCAGGTTCGGGGACTCTTAGTTATCGGAACTCTCAGACTAATAAAGTGAAACATGCAGCAAAGAAGAAAAGCACGTGTGTAACAGTGGAAGGTGTGCCTGTTTTTCAGCTTTGTCCCTGTGTCAATGGTGGTCACCCCCTCTACTACTTTTGTAACTCTATCTACAAAAATAATGGTATAGAAATCACTGAAAAGCTGAAGTCAGGTAAATATCCGCAAGATGTGGGGAAACTACAAAAGGATTAAATCTGGAGAACACGCCTGTTTGGGAGCTGTATTCTGGTCAACCATTTCTTAGCCAAACCCTTTGGGGCCAAATATCTTTCAGAATTCAGCTTTTAGAAAGGTAATACACTACATACATTGTCTATTAATGTAATACCCCCATAGGATCCAGGCAACACACAGTAATTTTTGTAGCAAAGTGGATGAATATTCACATTTAGTTAGACAGAGAAAAACTAACCACATGTCAGTTCAGGTCAGTTTGGGGAGCAAATTCATTTCATAGCAAAATACAAAGAAACTCTGTTTTCAGAAATTTTTGCCTTTCAAAATTGTGGGTAAAGGTTTGCGAGACTGCCTCAGTGTATCCCAGGATATTGCATTTCAAACTATTGCATTTCATCTTCTTTCTAGCTCCCCACCCTCCAATCCCCTCTGCCATATACACACTTCATTTAACTTAGCCATGGATGTATTTGTCTTTCTTTTTCACGTTAACTTCCTATCAGACTTGACAAAATGCCAAATTAGCTGTTCACTTTTGGTGGACGAAGGCCAGGTACAGATGTGTTATGGTCAGCTAGGTTTGTGGTTTGTGGTTCACCTCTCTGCTGAAGGCCTGGATTGTAGCCATGTTCATCTGCACCAGCCCTGGGGCCCAAGAAGAATAACATAGTTTTGTTGGGTCAAAAAGATACCCATGGAGAAAAATCCAGAGGTAGCAATGGCAGCTGCCATCCCAGGTAGCCCCAGACTCGAGCTTGGTAGCCCTCATACCCATCATGAAATCCTGGGCAGTGAGACTAGACCGCTATAGAAAGAGAGTCAAACCAGGGAAGAGAATCCACTAGAGTAAATTTTCTTGTGGGAAAGATATTTAGAGTTCAAGAAAGATAAAGACATGAAGAAAACTATGTGGGGTTCTGTAGTGGACCCACAGCTCAGAAGTAGGACGCCAGTCCAAACCAAGACATTGAAGACTTGTTGCAAATTATTGAATTTTGCATAATCACCTTATGTAATTTGCCTAATGGTCCTTAGCAGGCCCATTAGTCTTTTAACCATAAATTTCACATCTGTGTTAATTTCCAGATTTCCAGTGGTGGTACTTAGGAAACTATAACTGCAGGCCAGTGAGTCTTACGGTTTCCTGTGGCACTCCCGAGTTGCTATAGACCCATAGTGAATGTAAACGAATATTTTGATGGATGTGTACAATTTGCTTTCTTACAAATAAAATGCACACTCTTATAGCAATATTACTTAAGCAGAATATACTATAGATTATGGGACCCATTTACAAGCAAGAGGATCCAATTTCTGCAAATTATAGGAAAGAGCAGAGTGCAGTATTGCACCAGCATCAGATAAAACATTTATAGGAACATTCAAGAATGTTGTCTTCTAAGGACTCAAGAGCATCATCAAGGCAGTACTAAGTTTTCAAAGAGCAACGTGTTTCGTAAGGTCTACCCATGGGAGTTAGGTGGTAATTCTGGATGTTTTTGTAGACACTCAGAAACATGTACCAGGGACTACATTACTACTGTTTATTACATCTTTTTTTTTTTTTTTCAAGTTCTTAATTGATTCAACTGTGCCACCAAAATCTCTGTCTGAAGGAGAAACATCAGTATGAAATTGAATCATTGCCATTTGGTTGTGGAATTACAAACCTTACCTTTCCTACCCGCAGACTTCTTTCATAGGTGTCTTGGTGTACTGCCACCTCCTACTCCAGCCTCTGCCAATAACTTCCTCACAAGTCTTAACAGCCTCTTTGCAGATATCATTTTCTGTTTTACCTCCCAGCTTTCAAGAGCTAAACTTGTCCTGCCTTGGTACTGCACCTGCCTCCTCTTACCAAGCGTCTTCCTGAGTTTGCACACATTCCTTCTTGTTACCACATTTCCTGTTGTTAAGAAGCTGACAACTTCACCTTGTTGCCGCCTCACCCCCTTCCACATTTAACGACATCCTCCACCCCTCCCCCTCCCCAGTTCTGGTGATACTTTTTAAAGGGTGGTTCTCCATGTTGGCTGTGATTAACATCAACTGGGGAAGTTTCACATTTACCATAACTGATTTCCAGGGCCTACCCCCAGTAATTCTGGTTAAAGTGCCCTGGGGGTGGGGCCTCAACCTTGGTGGTTTTAAATGCTTTCCCTGGGGATGCAGCCGGCACTGAGAACCACCGGTGCATAGGGTGTAATACCTGTCTGTTTTAGGGAATGAGAGCAATTGTGGAAGGGATAGCAGGGAGTTTTGAAAAGGATGAGAGGAGATTAAAAAACAAACAACTCTTCCTCATCCCTCTGTTTGCTTTCAGCTTCAGCTCAAGAGAATGAGTTCTGCTAAGTGGCACCTATCCGCACCTGGCTGGTGTGACTTCTTGCCCTTGGGCCTGTGTTCTCATCAGTAAATTCCTGACAGCCATGTGCCCCCAGCAGGCCAGAAACCATTCCAGGCAAGGCCTATACTTATCCCATCATGAGGCAGCCCACCAAGGGCCTGATTTTCCTTTCTTAACTGGGCATCCTACCTTGCAACCTAGTATTTCCGTTTTTCATTTTTGTAAGGCTCTGTAAACCAAAGCCATACGCCCTCCCCACCCATCTGCTGTCAGTACGCTTGAAACTCACTAGCCCAAAGGACACACACAGCAGAACCAATTAAAGTTCTCAAGTTGAGATTGTTCACTTCACTTTTCACTTGCAAGAAAGATGGATGGCAGGGTCTTTGCTGGAAAACTATTGTGTAGAACATAATTTTGCTGAATTAGAGAGGGGAGGCCACTACCAAAATTGAGCTGTCATCTTTTCGTAGTTTTCGTTTATTCTTAATACATCTATGGGCCTCTAAAACCTCTTTTTATATATTATCAAGTCCAGGAGTTGGGCAGAGATTCATGTGGATAGCCTTCTTTATAAAGTAATCTTTGTGAGGTCTCTTCTTTAGACTTCCTAGGGTCAGAATGCGTGTTCATTTTCCAGAGAGCCATACGCAAGGACCATTGGCTGTGCCCCGTGGCGCCCCAGTTTCTAAAGGAGCTGAGAACACTTATAACACGAGTGCCTTACAGTACTCTCTGGATCTCATTGCTTTATTATAAGGAATTATTTCTTCCAAATATAGTAGTTTTATTTTTATTATTAAGTAAGAAAATTTAAGTGAGGTGATTTTGGTGTTAATGACAAGGATGCAGAGCTGTTTTAAGGAAATGCAATGTGAAATTTACGTGAATATCCAGTTGTACAAAAAAATTAAGACAAAATGCTTCACTTAACAAACTTCTTCATAAGAATTCTTTAAATGCCAGCCTTCTTTAATGGAGTCCGTTTACAGAAATTCTGTTTATTCATTCATTTTCCCTGAGCACAGATATTGCACAAAGCAAATACCACCCGGCTGTTGTCCTGTTGCATGGCAAGAAATGCAGCTTTTATATTTGTCAGTCTTACACATATAGTGTGAGAACCTTGCCAAGGCTGGCAGTGGTGCAGGCCAATAATTAATTAAGAGGGCATGCAGCATACATTTATTGAGTACCTACTGTGTAGCAGGCACAGGGATAGGTAGTACATATAGAAGCAAACAGGCTATCTACCCCTACTTCCTAGTGGAAAGATTCAATCACATAACCAAGGGATTATCAGTAGTAGACGTTTGGTTTTATCTGAGAGTAAAGTATATGTACATCGTTAGGAGTGACTGGGAGGCTAGGGAGGGTCCCCCTGAGGAAGTGACATTTAAGCTGAAATGTGACCAAAACAACCAGGGCTGGCATGAATTGAGACCACCCTGGACAGAGTATACGCAGGCAGTTGAAGAAGGCCAGAAAGGCAGAGAGTTGAGGTTGGGTGCCTGTACTCAGGATCGGGAAGCAGCATGGCCAGGTTTGTATTTAGGAAGAGAACTCTGGTAGCAGCACAAAGGGTGAATTGGAATCCGAGACAGCGATGCTGGGAACTCAAAACCAGGATACTTAGTGAGAATAGAACAGGCAGCATGCCGACTTGATGCTGAAATGCTGGGCTCCTCTTTTGTTCTGTGTCCTCTGTCCAAACCTGGATTGGACCTCACAGCCCCGTGAGTACACTAGACCTAATGAACTTGTTAAAATGCTTTTTTAAAATGCCAATTTCTGGACCTGGTCCTCATCTAATGACATGGACTGGCATCGAAGACTTCATTAAACCTTCAAGTGACCTGATGCAGGGAGTTCATGGACCAATCTTTGAGAAATATTGTGTCTAAAGACTGTACTTGAACTTTAATATTCCATTTAATTCTCAAAACAACCCTGTAAGAAAAGCATGTTTTTCCTAGCTTCCAGATTAAGAAACATGCTCAGTGTGATTAAGCATCTGGCTCAAGGTCACACAGCTGGTGCATGTTATGGCTGGCAAAGCAATCTGCTGCTTTTCGTGGAGAGTCCTGCCTGTGTGAAAATGGTAAGAACAGCCCTGCAAAATTCAGAAAACCTTTGAGGGTTGTTTCATGAGTGAACACAGTCCATCTCTCAGATACAGGACTTAGTGTATCCCATCTTGGGATAGAACCAGAGTGTTCATTTTTGCTAGCTTTTCTCTTTTCTGAAGACCTTTAATTTTTTTTTTTCCCTCAAAGCTAGAAGTTTACGTTCTAGGGGAAAATATATACATATTGCAAAGGAGAGCTTAGATCTTAATATCGGTGTTTCTGGGCCTCTTTTTCCCATAAAAGAAGTTGAGAGGGTTAAGGGGTAGCATATTTTTATCACCCATAGACCTAGAAACCCAACCATTAGGCCTCCCAGAAAATTGTCATGCTTTCAGTTGCCGTGAATCATTTATTTCTTAAGTGGCTCTTGAACCAAGAGTTGCAAAAATGATGTTGAAGAGGTGGAGGAGGGTTGCTGAGTGAAAAGCACACTGATAATTAGACATCTTGTTTAAAAGCTGGCTTGAAAACACATTTGCTTCAATAAATCACCTGCCTGCCCCCATCTGAATGTGTAAGGAAGGTTCTAGCTTAATTTGCTCATGTGGATAAAGTATTGAATATATTTATCTGGAAGACTTAATTTCACAATAAGTTTAGCCTGGCCTGACTTTTAGGAAGACGTACCTCCTGGGGTATAGGTAGAGAGGAAGAAGATGAAAAAAAAGAAAGACAAGAAAACATTTTCCTATGGTGGCCCCCTGCTCCGCCACACGCTTTCATCTGAGGAGAACCACAGTGAGCCCTACCGCAGCATCCTCTAGAATGTCAGCCCCCACCCCACAGCAGACTGCAGGGTGTGAACTGCCTGTCTCTGGCATGAACCCAGTTTGAATGAGATGCCAGGAAGTGATGGAGGGGCTGTATCTCCCCCTGAAGCCTGGCCATTATGTCCTGCAGAATTGGCTGGGGCAAGGCAGACCGTTTTGTTTACAGACCACACCATGATTGTCACAGTGTAGATTGCTGCTTTGATTATTTCAGAACGTTGGATGTACACTCCTTCCTGAGGTTATTTTCATCAGCAGCGATCAAATTCTGTTGCTACTGTGTGTGGCTGATCGTCCAGAGAGGGTGATTTCTTGTGCACAGGTTTCCCTAGGGGGATATTGTGCTGCTTGGTCTTGGTGGTCAGTCTCACTTATATCATTTATGGTGTAAGGTGGGCTCAGGGCCACATCTAGGGGTATGGCATACAAGACATGATCATGTTGTAAAAGCAACATGTCCCCTCCTTGTCTGTGGCTACATTTGTGTCTAAGTGAAAGAGGAACCTCAGAGACAATCTTGAAAGGAAGACAGTTAACTGCAATTTTAAGAATGATGGATTTGCATGGGGGAGAGATTTTAGCTTTGTGACTGTAGCGAAAGCATTTATGTGTTGATTACATAGATTGTTCATAAAGTCTGAAGACATCTATGTTCTAGAACACATTATGTAAAGTAAAATGAACATACCATTAATTGTACATGGGTCTTCATTGGTTTCTAGACTTTAGGACCACCCTCAGACTTTTTAAAATTAATCAAATGTTAGATTATCTCCCCAGTTGTAGCTGCATCCTGGATTCATGGCTCACCCACTGAAGGTAGTTGCCTTACCTGGGGCAGATTCAGGTAAGGCATATAGTCAGTTCTGTTTTCTGAGCAGCTGGTTGTGATGGTGCCAAGAAGTCTATATACTGTCAGCATACCATTTTTCTCTGTTTTGTTGTTGTTGCTTTTAGTATATGTCTTCACTTATTAAACATTTATTAAGGAACAAGTATTTTTTAAGCACAGTAATGTGTATCGTACATTAAGGCCTCACAATTTCTACTTTGTAGGAGAGAAAATCTAGTTGAGGTGGTAGTGTGACTTGCCTATCTCATGCAGCTAAGAAGGTTTTGAGTTGAGATTTAAAGAGAGATCTGATACAAGGCGTGTTTTATGCTTTCTCTCTCAATTCTCATATAATTTCTCCTGTTAAAGCTCACCACCACAAAAAATCACCATTAGTTTTGAGATCAGTTGGGATTAAAAGTGAATTATTAAATCAGATCTCGTGTCCTTCTGACGAGGTAAAATGGTATATACCATGAACTTGAGAAACGATTTTCATTATTCTTTCTATATGATGTTGAAAAAAGCATACTGCTCAATGAAGAACTTAATTTTAAAAGTTGTAATGCTGTTTCATTTGTTGAATCAGTTCCATGAGGAGGGATACAATTTTGGATCAAGCTAATATTGCTGAATCTGTAGAGGGACATCAACATTTGATGGTTAATTGGTTGACATTTAGAAACCCCTTCATTCTGACGTGTAAAGATTTTATGGATTTGTCATATCTAACAGAGATCAAATTATATTCAGAATAAATGTCTTTCTTCACTGCCTCATTATAGGAAATGATGTTGTCATTTTAATATTCACAAATGGATTTTATTTTTTGCAACAGAGTCTTGCTTTGTCACCCACACTGGACTGCAGTGGAGTGAACACAGCTCACTGCAGCCTTGACCTCCCGCGCTCAAGCAATCCTTCCGCCTCAGCCCCTCAAGTAGCCTGGAACTACAGGTGCACACCACCATGCCCAGCTGATTTTTCTCTCTCTCTCTTTTTTTTTTTTTTTGCGAGATGAGGTTTTGCCATGTTGCACAGGCTGGTCTTGAACTCCTGAGATCAAGCCATCCACCTCCTCAGCCTCCGAAAGTGTTGGGGTTACAGGTGTGAGCCATTGCACCCAGCCTGGATTTACTTTTATTCAGACAGATGCCTAAACTAGTGTTGTCCAGATTTTGTTCTTTCTTTTTCTTTTTTAAATTTATTTATTTATTTATTTATTTTTGAGACAAGGTCTTGCTGTGTTGCTGAGGCTAAAGTGCAGTGATGCAGTCATAGCTTACTACAGAGTTGAGCTCCTAGGCTCAAGCAATTCTCCCACCTCACCCTTCCAAAAGATTTTAGGCATAAGCCACTGCACCTGGACAGGGTTCCTCCTCTTCTTCTTCTTCTGCTTCTGCTTCTGCTTCTTCTTTCTTCTTCTTTCTTCTTCTTCTTTCTTCTTCTTCTTCTTCTTTTCTTTCTTCTTTCTTCTTCTTCTCTTCTTCCTCTTCCTCTTCCTCTTCCTCTTCTCCTTCTCCTCCTTCTCCTTCTTCTTCTTCCTCTTCTTCTTCTCTCTTCTTCTTCTTCTTTTCTTTCTTCTTTCTTCTTCTTCTCTTTTCCTCTTCTTCCTCTTCCTCTTCCTCTTTCTTCTTCCTCTTTCTCCTTCTTCTTCTCCTTCTCCTTCTCCTTCTTCTCCTTCTTCTTCTTCTCCTTCTCCTTCTCCTTCTTCTCCTTCTCCTTCTCCTTCTCCTCCTCCTCCTTCTCCTCCTCCTCCTTCTCCTCCTCCTCCTCCTTCTCCTTCTCCTCCTTCTCCTTCTCCTTCTTCTCCTTCTCCTCCTTCTCCTCCTCCTTCTTCTCCTCCTCCTCCTCCTTCTCCTCCTCCT
>NW_016819410.1:857307-861793 GCF_001698545.2 Rhinopithecus bieti | reverse complement strand
CTCCTCCTCCTCCTCCTCCTCCTCCTTTCTTCCTGTGACTTAGGATGCATTTTTATAGAACTGGTCCTTGACTGCTTGTTGAAGCTTTCGTGGACTTTAGCATTTACCAAGTCCTACTGCGAATTCTTTATTTATATATGTATATAATCATGTACCACATACCAACATTTTTTTCAGTGATGGATCATATATAAAACAGTGGTCCCATAAGATTATAAAATCATATATTTACTGTATCTTTTCTGTGTTGTGTTATAATGGCCTCACAGTATTCAGTACGGTAACATGGCTGAAACTGTAGCCTAGGAGCAATAGGCTACCCGTATAGCCTAGGTATGTAGTACACTATACTATCTAGGTTTGTGTAAGTATACTGTTTGATGTTCGTATGATGAAATTGCCCAATGATGCATTTCTCAGGATGTACCCCTGTCATTAAGTGAAACATGACTGTATTCTCTACTAGATCATAGGGGAAAAGAATTGTGTTTAGTGCATCTTTTGGAGAATTCCTTAGGTGCCTGATACAAAATGAATTTTTGCTATATGATGCTCTAACTCGGCATGTGCAAATAGCCAGCTTGTCAGTATGCCCCAATATGCTTCCCTCTGCCACATCTTACATCTTCCTGTAGTCTTTGGCTTACTGTCTCCCATTCAATAGATGAGGCAAATAAAACAGGAAATCACTCTTGATGCCTCTTCATCCTTCAAGGTCTGTATGCTCTATCTATTAAATATTGAATCTGCTTTTGATTTCAAGTCCTTCAGCCATTCTGTTAGTTTAGACCCTTATCATCTGGGTGACATATGTTCCTGTATTAGCTAGTCTCCATTCTGACACACTTGGACTATATTATCAATATTTTCCACCCTCCTGCCAGGGAGAATTTTCTAACATGCCAGTTTGCTCAGGTCATTCTTTAAAATCCTTCATTGATTTTTCTGAACATTGTCTCCAGATAAGAGATCTTACTCCTTAATGTGGCATACAGAGTCTTTAGTGACCACCCTAGTGGTCAGTCAGCCTCATTTCTGGCATTCTGCTGTGTAATCTGTGTTCTAGTTGTATAACTCAGTGTTCCTCACGTGTGGCCCGAGGTTTTCATAAACCATTCCCTAGAGTTTGTCAGCTGACTTCCCTCTTCAGGTGTCCTATTCTCTGAGAATAGGCTGATCCTGACTGGCCAACCACCTTAACCTAATCTGGTTTCAATGTCCCTTATTTGCATTCCCATGTGCTCTATTACAAATCCCTTTCAAAATGCCTTTCACACTCTGCTATAATTTCTGGTTAGTGGTCTCTCTTTCTCCCACTGGACTATGAGCTTCTTGAAGGCAGATGTCACATCTTAATATTTATTTCCTCAGTGTCTAGCATTGGATCTAGTCTGTAGGAACCAATCACTTACTTGTGATGTTGGGCAAGTTACATATCCTATCTTTTTAATTGTCCTCATCTAAATAACAGAATGTCTCATAGGGTTTTGTGAGAAATAAAAGAGCTAACATATAGACAGCATCAGAACAGAGTCTGGCACAGAATAAGAGCTCCATAGATGTGTTCCTGTTTTATAGTCCACCCCAGGGACATAGAATACTCATTGAATATTTATAGAATGCTATGGATTGATAAAGCCAAGAGGGAATTCCACAGATTACCTGGGAGAGAGTGTAGAAAAATTGTGGGACATGTCGTGGTTGTATTCCTGTACACCAGGAAAATTAGGTAATTGTTTGAGATTGTCTTAATTATATAAAAATACCACTTACATTAGCAACAGAAACTACTCATGGCCCTTTGTGAAGAGAATTGTAGAACTATTGAAATGCATAAAAGAGCTAAGAGTAAGTAGAAAGATATATGCAGAGTTTCTAGATTGAGAGACTCAATATAGGATCATGTGTGATTTTTAAAATTAATCTATAATTTTAATGCAATTTCAATCAATGTCTTCCCTCACAGATTTGTTTTTGTTTTTTAAATGAGCATGCTGGGAGACCATTCTTCATGGTCTCTCACGTTTCTGCGTGTCGTGCAAGCAGAGGCACTGACAACCCTTTTGTTCGAAACTGTCTTTTCAAGGATGTTTGTAATGTAGCTGTAGAAGATAAAGCTGTAGAAGCTAAAGATAGTGTTTCCCTCCAGAGCAAAGGGTAGGTTTGTTTACTGTACAATCCAATAAAGATAATGTCTCCCAGCAGGGCAAGGCTCCATTATGAACAGTTCATGTTCCCTAAACTCAGGGTTCTTTAAGTATGATACAAACCCCACTGCATGCACAGCATCTGCCCGAGTCCCTCCTCAGTGCCCCCTGTATTTGGGCACCAAGTAGAAGTGACTGAACATGAAAGCAACTTAATGCTGTTAACTATCCGGTAAATAATTAAGTCCTTTGCTTCAGACCCAGGAGTTTTGTATCTTCTTCCAGCATCTGTAAAAATGTGCAGGCCAACTTGTTAACTTATAAGTTGGGTGAAATCTCAGATCTTTCACAGTTCTTGACAGAATTGTGATAAATCTCCACTTGTAAAAATCATTTAGCATATTGAATTACAGTGGTGAACAATAAGAATGTGGTACAATGCTTTCTCAAAAAGCTAAAAACAAATAGATCAGCTATTATTGACAAGAAAGAAACGGTCCTTTGCTGATGTACCTTTTTTCCTTAAGGATGATAAATGAACCTCTTCAGTTTATCTAAATCCTTTCACTTTGATATTTTCCATAACAACTTTCCTTTGCTCTTGTTAGAGTTTAGCATTTCTAAATCTTTCCACTGGCATGTTAAGCTAACTTTTCTGAAGGTGGGTGGTGGGGTTAGTTTGCTTGTCTGTTCAGATATGTGTTTGTTTGCATTAAATAGGCAAGGCAGATTTATTTGGGCTCTTTTTTTGTGACTTAGTACTTTCCCACTATTTTCTACATCTCCTTACCCAGCTCTTTCTGATTACACCAAAAGATATTATAGTCATTTTGCTATTTGTCTAATTTTGTATTATAGTCATTTTGCTATTTGTATTATAGTCATTTTGCTATTTTTATTATAGTCATTTTGCTGTTTGTCCTAATCCTAGCCCTAACCCTGACCCTCTAACTATAGCAAGGATAAACACATTATGATGTTAAATGCAGTAGAGAAAAAAATAAGAGAGGTGAAAAAAATCCGCCGTTAATAATGATTATGGAATGCTTATTTTAGTGCCAGGAACTATTCTTTTGAAGGGTAATGGACTTTGGGGGATTAAAGATCATAAAAATAGCATTGATAACCGGTTGTAATTCTAATGAACTGCTGTTGAAACACAGTGTTCCACTTGTGTCTAGTACATTTTTTTCATAAACATGTAAATTACTCGGGCTGCTTCAAATCCTTTTAGGAAGGAATTGGGAGGTAAATAATACATAATCAAAGAAGCACACCCAGACGTAAAGCTCTCTTGAGATAATAGATATTGAGGAGTTATTTTTGGAAAAAGAAAGAATGAGGTAATTAGACAGTACCAAAGTATTTTAAAATTAGAGTAAATGTTGGTTCTGAGAAATCTTAAGCTTTAAATCAGTATTTTTTCCCCACTGATCTTTGATATGTATTTAGGAGGAGCCCAATGACACCTCAAATGTCTTCCCTTTCCTAAAACTGTCAAAATTCTTTAAATCATAGTGGACAACATACAAAATGACTTACTTAGGTCTCCAGCCCCAACGCGGGGTGTCTGGCCAGCCCAGGTGAGCCGAGGGTTTGTTCTCCTATAGCCATAGAGCCACATGCATGCGCTTATCCCTGAAACATTAGCTGGGCTTGTTCTGTAACTTTGTGCAACTCGAGTCCTACTCAGTGTGCCCTGTGACTTGCTTCTTTTACTCAGTTATTATTGAGATTACAGTATGTTGCATCTAGCTGTGGTTCATTTTCATTGCTAAATAGAGTTCTGTTGTATGAGTATTCCACAATTGACTTATCCACTCTCCTGTTGATAGACATTTGGGTTTTATCATTCTGTTCCATTATTAACACAATGTAAAGAATATGCAAGAGTTTCTTTAAAATGGGTCAGCAAACTTTTTCTGTAAATGGTGAGGTACTAAATATTTTAGGCATTACAAGGGCACATATAGTCAGTCACTGTTGCTGTTGCTGCTTCTACAATTTTTTTTTTTTTTTTTTTTTTTTGAGACACAGTCTTGTTCTGTTGCCCAGGCTAGAGTGCAATGGTGTGATCTCAGCTCACTGCAACCTCCACCTCCTGGGCTCAAGCGATTCTCCTGCCTCAGCCTCCGGAATAGCTGGGATTACAGGCGCATGCCACCATGGCCGGCTAATTTTTGTATTTTTAGTACAGACGGGGTTTCACCATGTTGGTCAGGCTGGTCTCAATTTCCTGACCTCATGGTCCGCCTGCCTTGGCCTCCCAAAGTGCTGGGATTACAGGCATGAGCCACTGTGCCTGGCCGCTTCCACAACTCTTTTTTTTTTTTTTTTTT
>NW_016819410.1:836564-855591 GCF_001698545.2 Rhinopithecus bieti | reverse complement strand
TGCCACAACTCTTTAAAAATATAAAAGTAATTCTTAGCTTGTGGGCCATGTACCTTAGAGTAGAAGTGCTTATCATCAGTCATGGACATGTATGTTTTAAAAGGCAATGAGAAACTTTTTTCAACGTGGTTATATCAGTTTACTTTCTCACGAGCAGTAAATGAGAGTATCCCAATGCACCTCCTCCACACCATAACCTAACATTATATTTTTTAATTTGCTTGTCTAGTAGATGTGAAATAATATCTTATTATGTGCCTCAATTTGCATTTCTCTGACTGCCAATGAGGTGGAACATCTTTTCCTACAATTATGAACAATTTGTGCTTTCTCTCATGAGAGACATTTGTTTGTATCTTTTGCCTATTTTTTGTTTGGGCTGTTTGTGTTTTTCTTATCAATATGTGGGTATTTTTATATATTCCAGAAACTATTCCACTTCTATATGCTTCAAATATTTTTTCTTTTATGTCCTGTTATTGCATCCTTTTATATACACACACACACACATTTCTTGCCTTCTTCCCTAACAGTGAGAGTAAGAACTACTCATGTTTGCCCTGAACTACTTTAATGTATTCCTGTCTGAAGATGAAAAAATGAACTAGATGACTTCTTTTTACAGTACTCGCAGTAATAAATTCTGATTTAGAGTAAATATTCATTATTAAATAAGGCAAAATTTTATTATGAAATAAACTGGAAAAACAAGCCAGATTAAAAGTGTAACTACTTGCTAGAAGAATTAGAATTGTATATGAAAAAGATCCTAAAGCAAAAGAAAATAATTGACCAAAATGCGTGCTATAATGTTAAGCATTCAAAGACTTCAGATATTGACTGTGTACTTAAGTTTACCTGACTGTATTAGCAATTCAGTTTTGCATATGAAAGACTTACTCTGACCAAACAAAACTCAAATTTATTCAACATTATTTCCAGGTCTCAGACACCTGGAGATGGCATAGCCTTTGCTATACCTCAGCCCTGTAAGGATGTGTCATGTGTCCTTTTTACATAAAGGGAAAATAAATCCTCACAAAGTCCTATATATTCTTCTATTCTTCTCTGTTGGTAAATTTACTTCTGTGGAGATAGGTAGGGTAATGTACTATTTTCTTTCCAAAGCAGATTTCACAGTAGGCCAGTGGGCTGTTTTGGACTTGCATATTGAGTACAGGACGGACTCTTGTTATTCTAGTAATGGGCTTGGTTGATCACAGAACACAATGCACCTTTTCATGATTTTAATGCCTGAGTTATTTAATTTTTTGTGCTACTTGTCACTTCACTGTTTAGTTTTCTTTCTAGGGTGCTTTTTGCTGGGTTGGCTGTGAGTCAAGCTGGTTGATGAAGCTTCATTTTGCTAAATCTCCAGAATTGCTTGTTAATCCTTATTTTACATTTCACTGAGTACTGTACCATGCAGTTTCCTTCTGTTCAGCGAAGGAAGAGAAAATGGCTATATGAAGCAATAACGTGATGAATTTAGAGTCTAGCCCGAGGAATCACCATTTGCTTCTAATTGGTGCGTGGAGCATAAAATCAGAGCCCTGATTTTTCTAAGAACTATTCCAAGTAAAGGCCCAACAACCATTTTAATTCAGAGCTACTCCTAGATTGTTTTAAAGTGCCTTCATCAATTTGAAGGGTATTTTTATTTATACATTTCTTGCCATTTATTGTATCTTATTTGACTCTGATACTTTCTGTCAAATTTCTTAACAGTAACCTTTCATGTTGAACTGTGAAAAAAGAAAATGGACTTCATCTTAATGTATTTCACATAGATTTCCATTTACTTTTCACTGTTTTTGCCACTGTGTACATTTTACTTATAATAAAGGGTTGGTTAAAGGAAAATAGATGTAATTTTTGGAACTTGTCTGCTCTAATATAGTGACTGACACTCATAATGTACAACCAGTTCTCTTAAATCCCATAAAAGCCATTGGGGAGAACATTTTGAGATAATATAAATATAACTTACATAAGACCTATGTAGCCACTTCTTATAGACAGCTTAGGAAAGAAAGAAGCCTTCAAATAATTACCAAAGTAGGAAGAAAACTAAAAACCTCTCGTATTAAGGGTAATAACTGCAAAATGGCACCCACATAGAAAAAGTCCCTTCCTTTCATTTTCTTGAAATATCTTGAAACAAAAAGTTAACATCATTTGGGTACTTTTTGAGAACTTTTAAATATATTATTTTAAAATTGATTTTCTGAAGGGTTCAATATATGATTTTGAAGTTTTTCTTAACGTATTTTGAAAGTATTTTAAATTGATTTTATGTAAACTTTTGCTACTATTGGATGTAGCCTTTTCAGTATAGCAAATCCAATGTCCTTACTTAACGAGCTTTCCAATTTTAACCTCAAAATGAAAGGAAGAATTTGTTCTATTTCCAGGAAGATGGAGTAGACATACTTTTCCCTGTTCTTCCCTCTAAGTACAACTAAAATTCCTAGACATTGTACATAAAACAAACGTAAGAAGATTCTGGAAGGTAGAGGAAAGATGGCAGAATATCTATAGACCTCAAAACCCAGGCAGTACACAATAGTGAGTTACCCTGGCTTTTCTTCTTTTTGCATCGTATTTCCCAGAGCTCATATATTTTTTTTTTTTTTTTTTTTTTTTTTTTTTTTTTTTTGAGATGGAGTCTTGCTTTGTTGCCCAGGCTGGAGTGCAGTCGTGCCATCTTGGCTCACTACAACCTCCTCCTCCCAGGTTCAAGTGATTCTCCTGCCTCAGCCTCCCAAGTAGCTGGGATTACAGGCATGCCCCACCATGCCCGGCTAATTTTTGTATTTTTGGTAGAGATGGGGTTTCACCATGTTGGCCGGGCTGGTCCTGAACTGCTGACCTCAAGTGATCTACCTGCCTCGGCCTCCCAAAGTGCTGGGATTGTAAGTGTGAGCCACCACACCCGACTAAGATCACATATATTCCTGATGAAGAAGGCAGCAAGCAGAAAACACCAACAGGCACATACAAAAGCAAATAAGTAAAAGATGAAAAATCTGTTTTCTGAAACCAGAGGACCAGGACAGGTAGAGCCTAGCAAAATGGAAAAGTTTTAGATAATAACTGTTGTACTCTAGCCAAACCCCACAGAAAAAAAAATGTGGCCTCACCCTACCAGCAAAAGCTGATAGGGAAGCCTAGACTTCCACCCTTGCCAGCTCTAAATTGAGGGCTAAGGTGTCCTGAGTCACCCCAGCCCTCACCACTGGGTAGTGTCACAGAAAACTGAGTCGGGAGCCAAGGCTTTCATTTCTGCTGCGTAGTAACAAAAGCCTCCACCCCAACCCCATGTAAGTAGAAACCACATGCGGAACCTGGGTTTCTTCTCTCCCCAATTCTTGACGGTAATAAGGAGCCCTTTTCCTCTCCGACTGTGGTGGTGTCAGTGGACATCATGTGGGAACCAGAAACACTGCTTCTCCCAGCCAGGAAGTATTGTTGGAGGCCCGATGGAGAGCCAGAACTCCCACCCCTACCTAGCAGTAAGAATGCATCAGCCTCAGGTATCAGGGGAGGTATAGTAGGGAACCTGATTCTACCCTAGTCATCAGGATAACCAGCAATAATAACACAGTCTCCCCATTCCCTTGTTGGAGTGGTAACAGAGGAAAGCAGCTAAAATAGAAAGTTTAAGTACGATCCAGAGTCTCATAACATAATAGCCAAAATGTTTCAATGAAAAAAATCACTTGTTATACCAAAAACCAGAAAGATCTCACAATGAATGAAGAGAAAAAAAAGGCAGTCAACAGAGGCCAGCACCAAAATGACAGGGATGTTAGACTTGTCTACTAAGGATTTTAAAACAGCCATCATAAAAATGCATCATTGAGGAATTCTGAACATGCTGGATGCAAATGAAAAAAATAGAAACTTCAGGAACTAAATATGAAATATAATGAAGAACCTAGTGAGCATCTTAGAACGGAAAAATACAGTAACCAAAATAAAAATCTCAGTGCATGGGCTGGACAACAGAATGCAGGGGTCAGGGGAAAGAATCAGTAAAGAGAGAACCATCAAAATTATTCTGTCTCAACACTAGAGAGAAAATAGAATATAGAGCCTCAAGGACCTGTGGAACTACACTTGACACCTACCTCTTGTGTCATTAGATTCCCTTAAGAAGCATAGGAAGAGGGAGGGGCTGGAAAAGTACTTGAGAAATCATAGCTGAAGACTTACCACATTTAACAAAAGACTGAAACCTACAGATAAAAGGAGATGAGCGCAGTAGGCCGAATAATGGCTCCCCCACCAATGATGTTCACGTCTTGATCGCCAGAACCAGTGAACCAGGTTCTTTTTTTATTTTTATATTTTAATGTGGTAAAAGGGATTTTGCAGAGGTAAGTAATTTCAGGATTTTTTTTTTTTTTTCTTTGTGAGACAGAGTCTCACTCTGTTGCCCAGGCTGGAGCACAATGGCACAGTCTCGGCTCACTGCAACTTCTGCCTGCTGAGTTCAAGTAATTCTTGTGCCTCAGCCTCCCGAGTAGCTGGGACTACAGGCATGTGCCATCATGCCCGGTTGATTTTTGTATTTTTAGTAGAGATGGGGTTCCGCTGTGTTGGCCAGGCTGGTCTTGAACTCCTGACCTCAGGTGATCTGCCTACCTCGGCCTCCCAAAGTGCTGGGATTACAGGTGTGAGCCACTGCACCCAGCCAAGGATTTTGAGATACAGCAGTTGCACTCCTCAGCATTCAATCCCAGAGAAATAAAGATACATTCTCACAAAAACCTGTGTATTAATGCTTATAGCAACCTTATTTGTAATAGTCAAAACTGAAAATAACTCAAATGTCCTTTAATGGATGAGTGACTAAACAAACCAGTACATCCGTATCATGGAATACTACTCCAATACAATAAAACAGAGGAGCTACTGATACATGCAACAGCTAGTGTGAATCTCTAGAGAGCCATGCTGTGTGAGTAAGGCCAGTCCCAAATGGCTACATGTAACATGACTCCATTTATATAACATTCTTTAAATGATAAAATCGTACAGATAGAGATGAGATTCGTGATTGCTAGGAGTTAAGGATGTGGTAGGGGCAGGAGGGAAGTGGGTGGG
The DNA here is from genome assembly GCF_001698545.2 of Rhinopithecus bieti. Lineage (NCBI taxonomy): Eukaryota > Metazoa > Chordata > Mammalia > Primates > Cercopithecidae > Rhinopithecus > Rhinopithecus bieti. Next base: position 850,479 of record NW_016819410.1, on the reverse strand, counting down.
CCTGCAGAACGGCAACATGAGTAATACTTGGTGATGGAAGTGTTCTATATCTTTCCTCTATCAATGTGTATACCTTAGTTGTAATATTGTACTATATTTCAAGTGTTTCAAGAAGTTACCAGTGAGGGAAACTGAGCAGTGGGTTCGTGAGATCTCTCTTTATTATAAGTAATGGCTTGTGAATCTATAACTAAAATTTTAAAATTTAATTTAAAACTAAAATAACTTTTAAAATTTCTTGTAACTACATCAATTTGAAAACACAATGCTATATCATATATAAAGAACTTTGCATATCCAAGTTCAGAAAGATGTTAGTACAAAGTTGCCTCTTCTGAAGTCTGGTTTTGTGTCTTTTTTTTATTTGCTTGGGGATTGGGAAGGAAGGTAAGGGATTCTGTTTTATCAATCATATATGTTAAAAATAGATAATATTTGTTAACTCCTAAACACCCTGTGAGGTCAGCATTATTGTAAAGAAAAACACACTGAGACACAGGGAGGTGGAATGATTTGCCCTGATGAGTAGTGAGGCCACATTTGGACTCGACAGTCTGGTCCCAAAGTCTGCATCCTTTCTTAGTGACTATACTCTTTGGCCTATCTGCATAGACTGTTAGTATCCAAGTATCTTTCCGCAGTAGGACACTCACCTCAGAAAGTTTAAGCATTTTTTCCTAGGTCACAGAGTCATAGCTGTGGGACTGAAAGTCAAGACATTTCCTATCAAAATCCCATCCTACTCACACCTGGGAGAAACCATATTCCAAATGGCCCTCAGACCTGATCCTCAAGCATATTTTGTCTGCCCACTTAGTGCTGGGCAGTAGATTATTCACATTAGCCGTATATATTTAAACATTGTGAGATATATAAAAATCCAGGCTTCTAGCTTCTCAGGAAAAATAAGAAAATCTGCCAACACTGGGTTTACATTCTGAATTCTCCCAAAGGAGTTAGATATAGGATGTTTAGGGACTGCCTCTTTAATTGAGGTTGTTTGCCTCTGTCCTTACCACTCCTTACCCAGAGACCACAGCCAACCATCAGCTGGTTTTTATTGTGCAACACTGTTGTTTTTCTTAGAGTAGAGGAAATGCCTCTGCCCACCTCACACCAAATCATGGCTTTTACGTTTTACCTTTTATCTTGGCAATTTGGGTGGTTGTATTCTTCCTGATTATAAACTACTTAAAGTTATATTTCTGAAAATCTCCATTATTAGTGGATTTGCAAGACTCCCATAGAATTGAAGGTGCTGAAATCACTAGTCCATTGATGAAGACTAGTCACTAAAACAAAATAGGCATACAGGAAATAGAATATGTCTCCTTCAATATTTCTTAAATTAGAAATTATGAGTATTGCACAGTCACTCTGTTTATCGCTACAATTGCTTTAACATTCCTTTCTAGAGACTTTCTAGTAGTTTATCTGGAGATTCAATGAGGTGCTTATAAATTGATTTTGTGCCAGGTGCAGTGGCTCATGCCTATAATCCCAGCACTTTGGGAGGCCTTGACGGGAAGATCACTTGAGCCCAGGAGTTTGAGACCAGCCTGGGCAAGATGGCAAAACTCAACCTCTACAGAAAATTTTAAAAATTATCTGGGCATGGTGGTATGTGCCTATAGTCCCAGCTACTTGGGAGGCTGAGGTGGGAGAATCACTTGAACCTGGGAGGTTGAGGCTACAGTGAGCCATGGTCGTGCCACTGTACTCCAGCCTGAGCAACAGAGCGAGACCCTGTCTCAAAATAAATAAATAAATAAATAAATAAATAAATAAATAAATAAATAAATAATTAAATGAAATATATTGATTTTGCTTCATGGCATGTGATATGCATAATAATAATACATATTTCTTCTCTGTCTGGCTTTCTACTGAAGTTTTTTTGGTTCTACAGTTCAAGGCCCCTCCACCCCATTGGCCTTTCTCTTAAGGGGCCCAACTCTGAGTGTCTCTCCTGAGTCTCATATGCTCAGTCTGAAATAGCTGACCAAGTAGGAAATGGAAGTAAAGAATTTCGCAGAAGGGGAATTTGCCATGAAGGAAGGGTTAATAAGCTATTCCTGTTGATAGCCTTTGTAGTGCCTAGCACATTCTCGTTACAGAGTAGACGCCCAGAAGTGAAATTATTATGTTTGACATTGAACTCCTAAGTAATTCATATTGTTTGAGGATAATAGTCCTGCAAATTATATTACAGTCAGAAGTGTTTTTGGTTTCTTCTTTCCAATCGAGGAGTAGATGACTGGAGGCTGCCTTGTTTGCATGAGTGGTGTTGGGATGACCTACCAGGCTGGGCATGTGATTCCTGAAGAAGTGGCTACTTGTTGGCTCCCATATTAATGCAGAAATTAGTGTTTGAACTGATAGGAAGCAAGAAGGGGGAATCAAGGTATGGAGAGGCTGCTTGGGATGGAATCTGTAGACTCTTCCTGTCCGACTTCTGGTTGCTAATCTATGTTATCATTACTGGAAGGGGAGGCCTGCGAAGGTTGAGTCCTGGCTAGGATTTCACCAGACCAGGAGATCAGTGACTTCTTAGCTTATAATTCCACTGTAGGTGGAACTCTAGCATTTGCAGGCAAAATGGAAGATAAGGAAGTGGGTGAAGGGGTGAAACATGAAATAAATATTGAATAAAGCACCTGTACTCTGGAACCAGACCGTGGGTTTTTAGTTTCTGCCTCACTCTGCCATACTACTGTGTAACCTTGAGCAAATAAGTGATCTTTGAATGCTTCAGTTTCCTCGTGTGTGAAATGGGAATAATAATAGTGTTTCCCTCATAGTGTAAATAGCCAGTAAGTAGGAGCATCTCTGCACTGGACAATTTTTTTTTTTTTTGGTCAATTGCTCTTTTTATTCTGTACCTACAATGTCATCTAAATAGCCTGTCCCTTAGTGTATGGAGTCAGGAGCCTAAGAAGAAATTTCGAGAAAATAAGAAAGGATAAAGGAATAATAAGCAAGGATAAAGGATTGACTGCGTTTGAGATCCTTGTCAATGTGTGTTTTCTCCAAAGAAAACGTATCTGTTTTCCAAAGAAACCTAGGCATGTCTCTTTGGAGAACCTGTTTCCAACCTTAGATGGTTTTTCAGATTCAGTCTGTGTGCTAAACCCAAATCTTCTCATTTCCAAAGTATATCTGTTTATGACTTATAATATGTTAGGAAGGTATTTTGCCCTGGTGAAGAAGGCCTTAGTTCTTATCCCTACTTAACTAAGGGATGAAGAAAAACCTTCAAATTACAATGAAATGGATTGACCTCAATTCTTTTTAGATATTTGTCTACAAAATGTCTTTAGTAGTAGGTTTTAATACTTTTGCAGCTGATTTTATTAAACAGATTAAAAGTTTAAGCCCACTTAATAAATAAGTATATGAAAAGTCACATACAACTAAGTACTTCAAACCCAGAAACTCTGGCACTGAAGGAGATAAACTAGCAGACACCTTCTATGTCCTTTCCTACTTGTGTACCTCAAGACATTTGCTGAGTACATTTATAACAATGACCATGTCAGAAGTAATACATGGATTTTTATTGATCCATTTCATTTACGTGGGTTTGATCCCAAATGATGGGATGATGTTGTCTTATGAAGGCCATGCCTTGAGGGAGAGGAGAGTGGCTTTTAAGTAAGCCTGTCACCTTCTCACTCTCTTTGATAGGGTGGTCTCTCCCAGGGTTTATTTAGGAAGTGATGGAACACAGGTCAGTCTGTCCTTGTCTCTAACCAATCTGAACATTTCGCTTTCAGCAAAATTTTCATATTATTTTCAAACCATTACTCCACATCTTGTGTTATTGATTTGGTTAATCTCTGCTGTTTTTAAGGCATATCTTCTTCAAGACAGCATTTTTCTTTTATATCCAACAAATTCCTTTCAGATTTCTAAATGTTAAAAAAAAAACCAAAAAACTTAGTTGTGGACAAAAGTACAGCCAATCTCTTTATACCTGAAGAAATTAATGTTTTTTCCATAAAAGTTATCATATGTTAAGAGGGTGACAATTAGTATTCAAATGTGAGTGAGGAAAAGAAAAAAGACTGAAGCAAACAAATATTACCATTATTGCAGTGTTCCCTGCAATCTGTGGGTTGTTATTTATTTACAGCTTTGTTCCCATAGGCCCACAGAAGAGAAATGCAAGGAAGAGCACTCCTCAAGGAGAAGAAGCTGTAGAAGGTTGGAATAGAGAGCAACAAATCCCAGGTCAGGGTATGGAAGGGCTTACAAATCATTTAGCCTGTCTGGGTCCCAAACTTTCTCAACTGTAAAGTGAAGCAGTTGAACTTGATGGTTCTCTAGTTGGTGCCTCTTAGACTTTAATGTACATCCTGTTAAATGTGCAGATTCTGACTCAGTAGGTCTGGAGTGAGGTCCAGGGTTTGCCTTTCTAATGAGTTCCTGGGTGGTGCCAATGCTGCTGGTCTACAGATCACATACTGTTTAGCAAGCTCTGCACGGTTTCTAAACTCAAGCTTCCATTAACTGTACGATTCTATGAACGTGAAGTCGGCTGACATTTTAGAAAAGACAGGAAGGTTTCATGAAACATGCTTACCATGGTGTTAACCATTCTCATTCTTCATAATCATCTTCATCAAAAACTCTTTAAGTGCCTAATTATGCATAACAGCTTCCCATGCTTTACAAAAGAACTAAGTAGATTTGGTCTTTGCCTTATCAGACTTGACAACCTAAGACAGAGAAATATATATAGAGATAATAATAAATATTGAGGCAGTAATAAATATTGAATAATAAATGTTCACCCAGATATAGAACACAATAAAATTTTAAAAGTATGTACTTAGCGATGGGCCCTAGGATATTTATTTCTTTTTTTTTTTTTTTTTTTTGAGCGAGTTCGCTCTGCGCCCGGTGCTGGAGTGCAGTGCCGATCTCAGCTCACTGCAAGCTCGCTCCCGGGTTCCAAGCTTCTCCTGCCCTCAGCCCGAGTAGGCTTGGGATACGGCCGCCCGCCACTCGCGCCTAGTTTTTTTTTTTTTTTTTTTTTTTGGTATTTTTTTTTAGTAGAGACGGGGTTTCACCATGTTAGCCAGGTCTCGATCTGCTGACCTCGTGATCCGCCCGTCTCGGCCTCCCAAAGTGCTGGGATTACAGGCTTGAGCCACCGCGCCCGGCCAGGATATTTATTTTCTTACAGCTTGTCTTCCTTTCAAAATCTGAGGAACCAAAGAAGTTGCCCTATAATTTTTACATAAAAGCAAGAGATTTCTCTCTCTATTTTGCAGATGGGGGCTGGAAATGGGAAGATCAGTTTCTCAGGCTACTTTTAATGTTGTTGTTTGCTCTGTTTTGGCCTCACTGACTTAAAAAGAAACATTTTATTAGCCCTGAATGCCTAACCCTGATTACCATATGCAGATGCCTTGGCCAGACTTTGTGCTTCTCAGCACTGTGTGTGTATACAGGCTTATTAAATTAACCTCAGCTCCTCCTACCCAAGAACCGCAGGCCCATCTAGTCACCCTCACACCATCCTTGGGAAGCAAAGGAGGCAGAACTGGACATTGTTCTCTCTGAATCATGGGCTGTTAGGTGATGCTGAGAAGGAAACTGGTGTGTCCAAAGCCTTGTGATAATTCACATGGGAAGCTTTGGATTTGGTTCTGTTTCTTCTGTACGCATTTGCATTTGCTGAACTGACCTGAGGACTTGATCTGCCTTGGTGTGGGAAAGGATCAGATAAGAGGTCATTGCTGGCATTTTCTCCTGACAGCAAGACAGGTTCTGTTCCTGGAGGCCAGGTCACCAACCAACAGAGATTGTGTTCAGGTACCCATGGTAATGAGCCAGTTTGTTATAACTGTACCACAGGTTAGCAGAGTGATGCCAAGATGGCTCATTTCATTGATTGTTGTAGCTTAGCAAGAGCTACAAGAATTATCACAGATCTAGAAAATGGTCACATCTAAGCAAGGGTCTCTGTATCAAATACTTACCAATAGTAAGATTAGAGACCCTTGTTTACACCTTCTTAACTCAAGTAGGCACTTATAATATTTAGTAATGACTATGTGTATGCTCAGAGATGCGGGAATGCGGAGGAAGCTGTGTGTGCCACACTCTTGGGCTTTAGCTGTGTGTTATCCTGTGTATATACGTGAGGAGCCACTGTGGAATCAGGTGCACTTGGGTTTGAAACTTGGCCCACCACTCACTGGCTGTGTCATTTCACATTTCTAGGCCTCAGTTTCCCCATCTGTAGGACCAGCATAACAATAGTATGAATCCCATAGAATTCTTGTGAGCATTAAATAAGATGAGGATGTATAGCATGGTGTCTGCAAATAGTACTTGATGATTATTAGTAATTGTAGTAAAACTCATACATGACAGCATCTGAAATCATTTGTCTTGAAAGAAGCTAAAGATTCTAAATTATTTTACATACAAGTGTTTATACAGGAGGTTGCGTCTGGGTTCATGAAAATGTCACGCTCTTTTTATTAGGAGTAAAGATTGTAAGGAGGCAAAGCCTCCATTAGCTAGACTCAACCTCTTCTTTCACTCTAATGCTATATACAACTGTTTTCTCTTTTTTATCAAATTATAAAGAGGCAAGTCAGTCTACTCATACTAGAAGATACAAAACCCTGAATAATTATTATAGCAGGAAGCTAAACTTCTAAAAAGCCACAAATGGCAATACTATGCATTTTGCATTAGTGTCTTGGAATAGATCTATATGGGCACATGGAATTACACAGGCTGAATTGAGGACACTAAGTATCTGGTTGCCTTCTCACAGGCAAACTAGAGTGGAGATGGGTACCTGGTTGCAGGAAGTGAGGAGGTGCTCTTTTGCCTACAGACAGGGAGGGAAAGCTAACCAACATTTGGAGGAGCAGCGTTCTTTGAGAAATTGAATTTTAAGCCTGAAAACCATATCATAAGACTGCAAGGCCTGGCAGAACAAGAGCATCAGGCAGCTGGATGGAAACCCGAGAAACCAAAATGAGCAATTTAAAGTGGAGCTGTTTGAAGGGGAAACAGAGCCCCAGGGAATTTCCTAACCTCAGAATGCTATTCACTAGCCCTTTTTTATAGGGTGTCTGTGGCTTCTGGTTGCCTGCAAATTGAGCCAGCATGGTGCAGATGTGACAGTGGTTTAAGGCTGTTTTTCCCCGAATTTAGTGTGAATCACCTGGGGATCTTATTAGAATGCAGAGTCTGACTCAGTAGATCTGAGGTAGGATCTGAGATTCTGCCATTTTTAACAAGTCCCCAGATATTGCAGAAGCTGCTGGTCCTGGGGCCATACTTTAAGTAGCAAGTGTCTAATCCACTCTCTCCCCAACCATTCCATCCTCTGATCACCACCTTCTGTCTCCTATCCTCTATACCTTAACTCCAACCATTCGTGGCCCACCAGTACTCACCATCCAGTGATCCTACTAATTTTCATTGTCTGTCACCCCTCCAGTTCTCCTTTCCTAGTTATCTAGCTTAGATTCCATGATCTCGTATTATAATTATTCTTTTGCATCCACCCTCAGGTTCTTTGCTGCTCCCTCTTTCGTCGTGATCCTCACTGGCAAAACCCTGACCCTGCGTAACACAGCTTTCTCCCCATGCCACATCTTCACCTACACTGGTGAGTGCGGCTGAAGGAGCACACATCACTGTGCTCACAGGTTCCACTTTCATCTCAGTGGGTCCCTGTGCCGCTATTCTGTTTACTCTTCCCCTTTTCTGGATCATCTTCTTGTGCCCTCTTCTCAAACCTCAAATACCTCCCTCTCCATCCTCATTCTCAGCTAATAATCTTGCTACCTTTCCTGGATCACATGTCTGCACGTGTGCCCACACCTGGCCGGTGCTCCCCTGCAGTGGGCATGGAAGCACCAGGCGTGCTGTAGCTCTCTGAGGGGTGCCCAAGGTGGCACATGGAGGGGCCAGTGGAACCAGCCCTCTCTGACCTGCCTCACCCCAACCTTCAGGTCTGTGCTCAACCAACATTTTCTCAGTGATGCCTTTCCTGACTCCCCAACTCAAAGCAGTGCCCACTCCCCAGGCAGTTGCTAACCCCATAGCGCCTCTGTGGTTTTCTTCAGTGATTATCACAGCTGTTCTGCTAGATGGTGGGTTTGTTTCCCACCTCCACTAGAAAGATCCATGAGGACAGGGAATTTTGTCTTGGTCAATATAGAAACCCCCACCTAGAATAGTGGCTGACACATGGACATTCTCCTTAAAGAAAGTATTTGGATAGATACTAGCATGGGAGATGTGATTGTGTTTGGACAGAATCAGAAAAAGCCAACTAGGAAGAACTGCATGTCCACACATGTTTTTAAAAAGCCACTCCCGGTCTTTTGAGTAGACAAGGCTAAGGAAGATCCCTGTTCAAGGATGCTTTTGGACCTGAATGTGCTGAATTTACTAGAGATTGTTGAGCCCACCAGGCCCTTTGGGGATCAGGAGGGGAAAGGACCAACGTCAAATTCCGTCTGAGAATCCTGTCCCTTGTCTCATTTGATGCTCTCAGAGAGGTTGGTAGTGTAAGTTAGGATGTAACCACCCAACACTGCTCTGCACTCCACAGCATTGTCATCCTCACTTAGGACACTAGCAGAGCTGTAACCAGTTCCATTTTACAAATCTGCAGGCTAAATATGGCTAATTCTCTGTGGTTTGAGGAAAAGAGATATATCATGGTTATGCCTAGGACCCCATGTGGGCCAATCATGATGAAAACAACCACAGGACAAGTTGGCAGTGGAAATGTCCTAAGATGTCACAGAATGAAGTTGATTGTCATGAAAATGTGTTGTGCTGCCAATCCTATTCAACATAGTGTTGGAAGTGCTGGCCAGGACAATCAGGCAGGAGAAAGAAATAAAGGGTATTCAGTTAGGAAAAGAGAAAGTCAAATTGTCCCTGTTTGCAGATGACATGACTGTATATTTAGAAAACCCCATCATCTCAGCCCCAAATCCCCTTAAGCTGATAAGCAACTTCAGCAAAGTCTCAGGATACAAAATCAATGTGCAAAATCACAGGCATTCCTATACACCAATAACAGACAAACAGAGAGCCAAATCATGAGTGAACTCCCATTCACAATTGCTTCAAAGAGAATAAAATACTTAGGAATCCAACTTACAAGGGATGTGAAGGACCTCTTCAAGGAGAACTACAAACCACTGCTCAGTGAAATAAAAGAGGACACAACAAATGGAAGAACATACCATGCTCATGGATAGGAAGAATCAATATCGTGAAAATGGCCATACTGCCCAAGGTTATTTATAGATTCAGTGCCATCCCTGTCAAGCTACAAATGACTTTTTTCACAGAATTGGAAAAAACTACTTTAAAGTTCATATGAAACCAAAAAAGACCCCGCATTGCCAAAACAATCCTAAGCTGAAAAAACAAAGCTGGAGGCATCATGCAGCCTGACTTCAAACTATGCTACAAGGCTACACCAAAACAGCGTGGTACTGGTATCAAAACAGAGATATAGACCAATGGAACAGAACAGAGCCCTCAGAATTAATACCACACATCTACAGCCATCTGATCTTTGACAAACCTGACAAAAACAAGAAACAGGGAAAGGATTCCCTATTTAATAAATAGTGCTGGGAAAACTGGCTAGTCATATGAAGTAAGCTGAAACTGGATCCCTTCCTTACACCTTATACAAAAATTAATTCAAGATGGATTAGAGACTTAAATGTTAGACCTAAAACCATAAAAACCCTAGAAGAAAACCTAGGCAATACCATTCAGAACATAGGCATGGGCAAGGACATCATGTCTAAAACACCAAAAGCAATGGCAACAAAAGCCGAAATTGACAAATGGGATCTAATTAAACTAAAGAGCTTCTGCACTGCAAAAAAAAAAAAACACTACCATCAGAGTGAACAGGCAATCTACAGAATGGGAGAAAATTTTTGCAATCTACCCATCTGACAAAGGGCTAATATCCAGAAACTACATAGAACTTTAATAAATTTACAAGGAAAAAATCAAACAACCCCATCAAAACGTGGGCAAAGGATATGAACAGGCACTTCTCAAAAGAAGACATTTATGCAGCCAACAGATGCATGAAAAAATGCTCATCATCACTGGCCATCAGAGAAATGCAAATCAAAACCACAATGAGATACCATCTCACACCAGTTAGAATGGCAGTCATTAAAAAGTCAGGAAACAACAGGTCCTGGAGAGGATATGAAGAAACAGGAACACTTTTACATTGTTGGTGGGACTGTAAACTAGTTCAGCCATTGTGGAAGAGTGCGTGACGATTCCTCGGGGTCTAGAACTAGAAATACCATTTGACCCAGCCATCCCACTACTGGGTATATACCCAAAGGATTATAAATCATGCTGCTATAAAGACACATGCACACGTATGTTTATTGTGGCACTATTCACAATAGCAAAGACTTGGAACCAACCCAGATGTCCATCAATGATAGACTGGATTAAGAAAATGTGGCACATATACACCATGGAATACTATGCAGCCATAAAAAAGGATGACTTCATGTCCTTTGTAGGTACGTGGATGAAGCTGGAAACCATCATTCTGAGCAAACTGTCACGAGGACAGGAAACCAAACACCACATGTTTTCATTCATAGGTGGGAATTGAACAATGAGTACACTTGGACACAGGATGGGGAACATCACACACCAGGGCCTGTCGTGGGGTGGGGGAATGGGGGAGGGATAACATTAGGAGATATACCTGATGTAAATGATGAGTTAATGGGTGCAGCACACCAACATGGCACATGTTGTATACATATGTTGTATACATATGTAACAAACCTGCACTTTGTGCACATGTACCCTAGAACTTAAAGTATAATAATAAAAGAAAGAAAGAAAGAGAGAGAGAGAGAGAGAAAGAGAGAAAGAAAGGAAGGAAGGAAGGAAGGAAGGAAGGAAGGAAGGAAGGAAGGAAGGAAGGAAGGAAGAAAATGTGCTGATCATTCTCAAGGAGTCAGGTGTTCAGTCTACTGAAAGTGAAGGAAAGGCGTATCTAGCAATACTTTTTATTTTAGTGAAGAGTTCTGCTTTTAATAACATTGTCAGCATGCACTAAATCATTGCTTCTCAAGGTTTAGAGCTGCTGTGATGCAGAGAAAAGCACAGGGTGTTTTGTGCGTATTGAATAAGATAACTGACCTCATGCAGGGCCGAGAATACAACAGATGCTTTTTACATACACCCATTCCCTCATCTATGCCTTTTCCAGTGGTCCCCATCCACACTGCTGTTTTTCTGCATGATATGAAAGTTAAGATATAAATATGAGAGTATGTGAGTGTGTGTTTGTGTTTAAGAGATACTGTAGCTCTGTCGCCCAGGCTGGAGTGTAGTGTTACAACATAGCTCACTGCAGCCTCCAAATCCTGGGGTCAAGCAATCCTGCCACTTCAGTCTCCTCAGGAGCTGGCATTATAGGTGTGAGCCACTATGCTCAAATTACTGTGTTTTAATAAGTCATCATTCATTTTAGACCAGTGATTTTCAACTTGGGAATATTTTGCTCCTAAGGGGACATTTGTTGAAGTCTGGAGACATTTTTGTTTATTACAGCTCAGGGCAGGAAATGCTAGCCCTTCAAAACAAAGAATTCTCCAGCCCCAAATGTCAGCAAGGGCAAGGTTGAAAGTCCTGTTTTAGAGCATGTACTTTACATTGGTGTTTATAGTTATTTCCTCATTGGACTCTAAATAAAGGAAGGAGTGGATTGAGAAGGATGTGACCAGCTGAGGACACAGTGGAACAGGAGGTTGGAACAAGTTGGAGGACCCAGCTATCAGGTGCCAGGATTCACCCACTCTTTACAAGCACACCACAGTTTCCAGCTTAAAAACAAGTGCTTTCAGAAAAATGAATGGTTCTACCAAAAGACACATACACTTGTATGCTCATTGAGGCACTATTCACAATAGCAAAAACGTGGAATCAGCCTAGGTGCTCATCAACTTGAGTGAACTGGATAAAGAAAATGTGGTACATATACATCATGGAGTATTAGGCAGCCATAAAAAATAACTAAATTATGTCTTTTATGGCAACATGAATGTAGCTGGAGTCCATAATCCTAAAGGAATTAACACAGTAACAGACAACCAAATACCACATGTTTGCACTTAGAAGTGGGAGCTGAACACTGGGTACTCATGGATCCAAAGATGTCAACAATATACACTGGGGGTGACTGGAAGGGAGACGAAGAAAGGGGAGTAAAGGTTGAAAACCTACCTAGTGGGTACTACGATCACTACCTGGGTGACAGGATCATTCAGACCTCAAATCTCACACACAATATACTTATGTAACAAACCTGCAGATGTGCTCCCTGCGTCTAAAATAAAAGTTGAAATTATTTCTTTTTAAAAAAAAAAAAGTGCTTTATTAGATATACTCACTAGCAAAACCCCAACCCTGTATAACCCAGCTCTCTCCCCATGCCATGTCTTCACCTACACTGGTGAGTGTGGCTGAAGGAGCACACATCAGTGGGTCCCTGTGCCACTAGTCTATTCACTCTTCTATATTGGTTGGTTAGCCTCTAAAACAGACAGGGTGGCAGAGGCATGGAGGACTCAGGAGGGCAGTGAGGATGATGAGATGACACTGGAAAGGCTGGGCACTGTGACAGGGAGATTGTCACAATGCCAGGGGCTTGGGTTTTATCACAAGGGATGTGGAGAACAAGCATGGATGGGGCCCTCCAGGGCCAAACTATTCTGCTCTTTTCTGTACTGTAATCACAACCTGTTGATACTCCTCTTATCCCTGTGTCTCTCTGTATTGTGCTACTTACTTGTAACTTGGGGTCCTGAACTGGGCCTTATTATCTTTGCCTTTGTGTACCCCTTCTATATAGCACAGAGATTTATCAGCGAGTGTTTATTAAACAGATTTGGCAGTGTTTTAGACACCACTAGCAGCCTCTCAAAATAATTGTGTCTCCACTTTTGAACATTTGGGTACTATTTGGGTACTATTCCCAAATACTTGTTTCCAATGCAGTTGTTTAGAGCTTGAAATGCATCCTCCTGGTTTTATAAATGATAGGTTTTCAGACTGGTGAGGAAATGTCCCAGCACCCACAGTGTTGCTGAGCCATAGTGCTTAGTAGCTCAGGATGGGGGATTTCCCAGCAAAAGGCCAAGAGAAGAGAGTGCCCATTGCCTTTCTTTGTTGCATGTGGACTCGGCAAATGTGTTCTTTACCATTCTACCACTCTTGGCATGGAACCTCCTCTCGCCTTCTGCTGCACTTTTCTCTTTTCTCATATTCAAGTGGCTTTTAGACTACATGGGTTAAGAGTCTGGGGGTTCCTGTCTTGCTGGACACTGTGAAGTCTGAGACTGGAGCTCATGGAGGAATTACCACCTTGCTTGTTGTCAGCTTGACTATTTGGTCTTTCAAATGTTGTTTTGCTTTTCATTTCTTCTAAGCAATAGCTTTCTTTTCTCTTTTAAACTTTACCAAAAAAGAACAGAGGGGAGAGGAGGCACTGGTTTCCCTCAGTGGATATTTCTCTAGAGAAAATTCAGTCTTGTTATTAGGTTCATTCTTTAACTACCCATGCTTTTTACTTCCACTTAGCATATTTTCAGATGTCTACTTAGATACACAGTTCTACAAAAACAGAATTTTCGATTTGAGATTACATTCCTCAAACTCAAATCACACTTATTCTTGGAGAAGTGATCTTTATAAGTGATAGTTTTATTTTAAGCATAAGAAGCCATGTTAACAAAATACAACATATTTCAAGATGAAGACATTAAATAATATAGCTAAATATAACAATGATCACATGTCTGCATACAATTTGGTTTCACCTTTTTTTTTTTTTTTTTTTTTTTTTTTT